>NC_016088.4:21068985-21188774 GCF_000004515.6 Glycine max
CCATGCTTACTAAAGTGAGACAAAAGCTGGTGCAAATCAAAACTCCGATATCTCATGGGTGGGATGGATGAATGCATGATGGAATGCATATGACACAGATGCAATCTAGGAATGCGGGGGTCCGGGGAATTTGTCCCCTTCTTAGATACGACGTCTAGGGGTAGCAAAATGCCCCAACGCACGTTTTTAAAAAGGCGACACGGACCCTCCGTTGGTTTGTTTACAGTAGGGATCAAGACAGAACCCATATGCAATGCCTATGCAAAAGACACAATGCGGGAATGTGCACAGTATGACAATATTTACCGAACATAAGCAAAAGGGCATATGATACTCATGCATGGCAGTGTGAAAAATGGCACGCAACGTGTTTGCTTCGTGCCCCTATTTAAGGGACCTATAAGGGAGAGAACTAACTAGGCTTTTAGCAATAATCCCCAAGGTAGTTATATCTCTCTTGATGGTTTCTAGAGGTATCATCCCCTTCGAAGAACATATTGCAGCAGTAGGGACTACTAGCAACAATAAGTTTTCAAAGAGAAAAGCTCTAGATGAGGGTTCACTGTAATCAAGCAAGTCGGAGACCTAGCATGATCACAGATTCACCTCCACTCCTTATGTTCCCATGAACCCGGGTATAGGGCCCTTTTTCACTCACAGTGTGTGCAAATAGTGTTGGTGTTTGTGTGCATCAAATGAATAAATATTTACTTCATGCATACATTTAAAACGCACTAAAAGCAACAAAGAGTTTATATACACAAGAACATAATGAAAGGAAACCAACAAAGGGGTAAGTCACGGTAAAACATTGCACAAAATTAAATGGCCTAACTCTCTAAAAACGATCCCCAGTGGAGTCGCCAACTGTCGCAACCTACCCTTCGGCGGGAGGGCGACGCGAGACTCGCGGGATGCGTGTTCCACGAAAGGAATACGCGCGGAGTCGCCACCAACGTTTATTCGAGGAAAACGTCGGAAAAACCGGAAAAGACGCGATCTACGAACTTTTAAGTTGAAAGGTTCGGGAGTTGTATTTACGCACGGGGAAGGTATTAGCACCCCACACGCCCGTCCCAAGGGACGGCAGCCTTTAATCGAATGTGCAAACATGACTTTGATTTTTATGTTCCCTTTTATGTTCTTATATCCTTTATACCCTTTTTATATTTTTTCTTTTTGTGGTCGACAAGGGTGTTTCCCTTTGCTCCTACGTATTCCTCAATTTGGGATGAGAAAATCAGACCTACGTAGTTCTTTTGGAACAAAGTGTTTGGTTAAGTTTGTTTTTTTCTTTTTTGCAAAATATGTTTTTATTTGAACAAAAGGTCATTTAAGGTGTTGAACCATTAAACGGTCTTTTGATTTTGAAAAGAGAGAAACGTTAAGGCGTTGGACCATTAACGATCTCTTGTTTTTGAAAGGAGAGAAACGTTTAAGGCATTGGACCATTAACGATCTCTTGTTTTTGAAAGGAGAGAAACATTAAGGCATTGGACCATTAACGATCTCTTGGGGTGGTCGACAAAAGCGGGGCTTTTGCTCCTACGTATCCTCAATGAGGAACTCAGACCTACGTAGTTCTTTCTTATCAAGTGATTCTTTTTTATTTAAGTGGTGATCATTTTAAGGCGTTGGACCTTAAAAATGATCCATTTTACTTAGTGAGAAATTGAAATGACAAACTTCAAAAGCCTATTTTTGTGGACGAGCTTGACTAGGCGAGTTGATTTTAGCCCTTAGTTTCACTTTAGTTATTAATCAATTCGATTAAGAATGAGAAATCCCAAAGAGAAAACGTCCGATTGATTTTCCGCTTTATTTTACTAAAAAGATATCCTTTTGATTATTATATTATTTTTTACCTCTTTTTGATTTCCAACGTGGTTACGGCACGACTGAACGGTCGGAATTTATTTTAACCGAAGTTAATGGATAATACAATTCAAACGTTCGGTGGAAATTTATTTTATTTTTAAGTTAAGCGAGAAACGACTTAAGTAAAATGGCTTAAGCACGTCAACAGGGGGTATAAAAAGTAAACAAAATGAGAATAAAAATGCACGAAACACAATGTGGACCACTATGGGTGCATAGAATGAATCGAAAAGCTTGGTTCGAGGTACTTACCCGTTGAAGATCGAAGAACGATGAAGAACAAATGAAGAACGTCGAAGAACGGTTGAAACCTTTGCGAGATTCCTCACGGAAAACGTTACGGAAACGTTTCGGAAGCGCCTCGGCTTAGATTTTCTTCACGGAAACAATTTTTTCCAAGCAAATTCGAAAGAGAGAGAAGTGCCTAAGGGGCTGGGATCCTTTTCTTCTTCATTTTCTCCCCTATTTATAGCAAAATAGGGGAGATGCTTGCCGCCCAGCTCGCCCAGGCGAGCTCAGCTCGCCCAGGCGAGCAGGGTTGCTTCCTCCAGAAGCAACCGCCTTCTGGAGGAACCTTCTGGAGGGCCCAAATGGGCCTGGGTGCTATTTGCACCCCCATTTTTACTAAGTTCACCCCCTCTGCTGTTTTTTTGGTAATTCTTTTTTCGTAAAGTTACGGAAACTTACGAATTTCGTAACGATACTTGTTTTCTTTCCGTAATTGTTACGGAACCTTGCGGATTACATAATCATCCCCTTTTTGACTTACGGAATGTTACGGAACCTCACTTAATTATGCAACGACGCTTCCTTTTGATTTCCGGTGTGTCACGGAAACTTACGGATTGTGCATCAATATTTTTTTGGTTTTCCGGCATGTCCTGAAATTTCACAAATTGCCTAATGATGGATGCCAAGCACCCCACAAGGACCAAAGAATGGTCGCACGTCATCGAGCAAAGGTTCCCGGACGAAATTAGGGTATGACAACACCGTCGATGATCCCATTGCTGCTTCCCCTAAGCTCCTTATCCTTTCTTTGCACTAGCCAAGAGTTGCTCCCAGTTTGCCTTGTTCAACGGCCGGCAAGTGCATCGGATCACACAAGTAGTATAAAACGGTAAGAATCGAGTATCGAACTCTCGGGAACTTGTTTTACTTGGTAAAGTTGTGGTTCGGTAAATAAGCGTCTTGTTGTAAAAGGTTTGTGTGTGGTATGAACACATGTGTAAACTAACTAATCAAAGGTAAATAAAAAGGTGAGCAGTGGTGGGTGTGAAGGCAGATGGTCAACATGTTGGTCTTCCTATTGGGCGACTGATGCTACTAAAGATGCTCTCCACCTAACAACGTTCCTGTGTTCTATGTTGTCTCCTGGACTGCTAAACCCTGATGTCTCGTGCATGTTTAGCCTAATCCTAATCAAGCGTCGTCCTCAGATCCCTCTTGTTGGACTAAACTTGACCAGAACTGCATTAAGACATACATACCAACAACTAGGTTACCGTACCCCAATCCCTCATGAAAATACGCTAAACTAGCCCCGTCCTATCAGCCACATTCTGGTTCGCTCAGCCGAATTAAGTGACATTTGGCTTAGCGTGCCTCTTCTTCGCTCAACCTGGAGGTGTAAGCGGTGCGGTTAGTGAGTTTGACTCTTGCTCAGCGCACCTATACAGATCATCTTCTTCCAGGTTCTTCTATGCGCTCAGCTAATCATGCTACACCCAGCGGATCATGCGCTCAACCAGAAGAGGATGGCTCAGTGAACTGCAAAAATCAAACTTCACCAAACTTGCTTATTTTACTTGAAATTGAAATGGAAAGGTTATTAAATACACAAAAGTGGGATACTAAGTACTTATTACCTAAATTGCAAAAAGTACTTACAATACTACAAAAAGAACTATAAATGGAAGGAGTCGAATACAATTTACACAGTTTTTTTTACACAAAATTTAGTCGTATTAACCGACTAACACCTTTCCTTTCTCGACGCACATGTGGTGACCTTGCAGGTGACACACGGGTCTACTTTCATGGCGAAAAAAGGTGCGAGACTAGCCACACATAAAAAGCGGGTGTGCAATAGACAATCCTTGTGCCACTCTTCTCGCATCTTCGGTCAATTGTGTCATAGGCATCGGCCAATACAGCAACGAACAGGCTTTCTTTGCTATGGTGGTAAGCAAGGAAGGCGTCGATCACTGCTAGATCTACTAATCCATCCACATTTGGAAAAAAGACGACTCCAAATACCAATAGCACCAAGACATCAATGAACGAAGCTGATTCACCTTGATCCACCAAAGCCCTTGCTTTCTCCTCCAAGTGCTTCCTCAGTATTCCGACTATCCCATTTCTGTTTTGTTTTACTCGATCCAACTCTTGCGTCGAGATTCTGACTACCTTGGCTATTCTTGCCATGGAGGGATAAAACCTAGAAAAGAGATATGGATTTCTTCCCCTTAGCGGACATCCCAGGATCTCTTTATACTCTTCCACGGTCGGCACTAGTTGAAAGTCCCCAAGCGTGAAGCACCTTAGCGGCTGATCGTAATACTAAATGAGGGATGCAATGGCTTCGATAGAGACTTCTATCACAGCGTAAATGATCGGTTGAATTTTATTTTAAAGGTGATTAAACAAGATTACAACACAAACGATCGGTTGAAATTCATTTTAACATTGATTAAGTGAGGTTATGACTTAAACGATCGGTTGAAACTCGCTTAAAACAAAAGAAAAGATCACCGATGGATACAAACTCTTTTATCAACGTGAAACCTATGACGACAATTTGTACGCTTGCCAAAAGTTTCAGGCGCCATTGTCGGGGACTTGACTCATCCACTTAGTTCTTTCAGATTTAAACTTTCAGTTTGATACACTATTTTCCTTTGCAAATTTCTTTTGATTTTGTATAAATTCCCTCTTTTATTTTTTCTAACCTTTGTACTTATTTCTTTCATTTTTAATTTTGTATAAATTTTCTCTTACTTTTATTTTCACTAAACTTGGTGCTTACGAGTTGTTGTAGTGTGTTTTTCTTTACCTTTATGCGAGTTAAAAATCCAGTGAATACAACACCATTTAATCCAGAAATTACCAAGACTGAAAGGAAGAATAGAAAGAAAAAAAAACAAGCAACCACTATAACACCTGATAAGCCTTCTTCTTCAGATTATCTTTCAACTGATAAGCCACTTGTAGAAAATGACATGGTTGAAAGAGGAGGAGAAGGAAATAGACCACCGAGGAGGACTCTGGGTGATTATGCTTATCAACAAGGCCCAAAACATTACAATAGCATATTCATTCCTCCTTTCAACAATAAAGTCGTGGAATTAAAGCCATCACTGCTTAGTCTAATTGGCTCACATCCTTTTGCTGGAATGGATCATGAGGATCCATACACATATTTGTCTACCTTCATGGAACTATGCAATACTATGGGAGCTTCTGACGAGGATGTTGAAGTTGTCTACCTCAGAGCTTTTCCATTTTTAGTAGCAGGTAAGGCAAAAGCATGGCTCCAATCACATCCAAATAAAAGCCTGAACACTTGGGAAGAGGTGGAGGAGAAATTCATAGTGAGGATCTTTCCTCCTTCTAGATTTATCAGTGCAAAATTTGCCATCGTGACTTTTTCTAAAGGATCTGATGAACCACTCTGTGAGATGTGGGAGAGATTCAAAGCTTTATTGTGGAGATTCCCAAACCATAACTTTGATGATGCTGCACAACTGCATATCTTCTATAGTGGTTTGCAACCTCAAACCAAGATAATCCTTGATGCCTTAGCTGGAGGCACTATGATGTCCAAGAGTCTGGAAGAAGCCTTTGTAATCATTGACTCCATAGCAGCCAGTGATTATCAAAGTCATCATGATAGAGCTCCGACTCAAAGAAAAGGTATCATGGAGTTGGACACTCAAAATGCAATTCTAGCACAAAAAAAACTCTTGGCACAACAAATTGAGGCCTTAAAAAAGTAGATAGGCCAACTTCCTTAACAATATCACCAAGGTGGTCCACAAAAAACACATCAAGCTCACCAAGTTCAACAAATTTTAAGATGTGATTTTTGTGGAGGTAACCATCAGAATGGCCACTGTTCAGTGTAACACACTGAAATTTTGATAATTGAAAATAGATGTTTGATATTTTTCTTGTGTTATTTGATTACTTGATTAATTTTGGATGAGTTAAGATATTGTGTGAATTAACCATGTGTGATTTGCTTGATGTGGATGTTGAGTTATGTCAACTTTTATTGATTTAGGTTGAAATTATGAGATTTCAAGTTTTACCTAAACCTGTTTCACTAAAACCGCAATCTTGGATTCATTAACTATTGGATCACCTTCAAATTTGAGTTGTAGGCCTACAACCCAGTTCTGTACATTCTGATCATTGGTATTTGCAATATAAAATCTTGTGTATGAGATATAATATTTTCACCGAAGCAATAAAATTTGTTAGGGCAGAATTCGCCAAGGCAAGTCAAATTTTGCCAGGCGAATTTGAGCTGGATCAACTCGCCCAGGTGAGTCAAATTTCTCTTGGGCGAGTCTTGCAGGCTACAAATACGTCCAGCAGCATAAAAAAGTCATTTTCACCTCCATCTCTTCCCCTAAACCCTCCCCTAACACCCCAACCTCCTCCTCCACCACCACTGACCACCGATGACTGCCACGAGCCGCCTTTGCTTGCCGTCAGACCACCACACAGAGAAGAACAATTTAATCAGAGCAGAATCTTCAAGACTCATCTCGAGGATTTGATAGAGAATGAAGCCTCCAATCCTTCCTTCACAGTTTCTTCGAGATAACCGTGATTTCTAAGCCTTCTCCTTGTTAGTTTGAGCCTATCTTTGCATCTTTTCTGACTTCGGTGCCATATTTGATGTCTTACACTTCCTTTGAAAAACCCTTGAAATAGAGACATTGTAAAAGTTGCCTTTTTATAAAATAGACTTTGTTTTTGTAACATTTGTTGAACCCTAGTCATAGTGGCATGATCAAAATTTCAAAATGACCTCTCTTTGATATGGATCTCAAAACACCCCTTTAACCCCTTTTTAAATTGAATGGGTATTTGACTCCAAAATTTAATATTAACCTTGTCTTTGAAATCTATACTGGATTATCTTTGATTTGGTATATAGAGCTCTGCATTTGGATGAACGGACGTGAACCTAAGAGATCTTAGAACAACGCCACAAGGAACTAACAGAGAGATAAAGATAGGTGAGGGGAGTTTATTGTTTGTTTACAACTTTTGATACCATAGTTGGGGTCAGGGAACCCAATTATGGGGATGTATGTTTGTCCTTGTGTATGATGGTTTTCAAGAAAAATTGTTTTTAACTAATGGGATGTGATATATTTGTTATTGATGTGCATGCTAGTTTTCAAGAAAAACAATGTTTTTAACTAATGGGATGTGATATGTTTGTTATTGATGATTGAAATTGTCAATGATGTTGTTGTTGTACTAATTGGAATTTTTGGAAAATGTCTTAATTATAGAGGGGACTCTGCCCAAAATTTTATATTTGTTCTTCTATTTACTTTATTAAATTTTAAATGGGCATATAAGTTTGTTTTGGAATACCATAGTTCTCCTCTTTAATTTAGAATTTTCCTTAAAAATATGAGTCTCGTGATACCACGAATTGTTGTTGTATGAGGTTTATGTTGCCTAAAGACATGAGGAATGTGAATCCCGGGCATGAATTTATATGTATGTATGTGGAATGTGATTGCTTGTGATGTTGATGATGATGTTGAGATGAAATGATGATGATGTTGATGTTGATAATGATACTGAGAGGAGATGGTGTTAATGTTGATGATGACATTGAGATGAGATGATGTTGATGTTGATGATCTTATTGTGATGATGTATTCTATGTATGTACATGGGGGGTGTGATGACCATATTGGATATCCCTAGAGGGGGAAATAGAGTGTTTTAAAGAGTTTTAAGCATCCCTGGAGAAAGAAAGTGATGACTTAGAATCTTTAACTATCCATGGTCAGTGCATTGATGATGCTCATGTTTCATACTTCATATTGCATGGAAATAGCACAAACTTAGTCAGTAAGTACTCGTAGTTTTTCATGAGGAAAAAAACTTGTACTTGGGGGCATGTCACTCGATTTGGAACATCCTTGAGACTCGGGTTGATCACCATGGGGGGGAGTTGCCTGTGCATGACAGGGTGACCTCGACACTTGCTGCCTAGTTTTCCTAAGTGAGAATGTCATGTGCACATGCTTAGGCTATTTCCTGATAAATGGTACCACATTGCATTTTAGAGTTAAGTGAGGTACATGCATCATTCTGAGCATAATTGATTTGAATTATGGAAAATTTGATGACTAGTTTGTTAAGTGTACGTTGAACTGATGGGTTATTGAGAATGATTGCGCTTATTGTTATTGTATTCTTGTTAATCATTGTCATTTGGTGTTTGTTGATTTTTTATAATAAACTCACCCTTGCAATTTTTGTATCGCGTGATTAGTGCCTGTGATGATCTCAAACTTTCGTTCGTGGGAGCAGATGAGCAACAGTAGGTAACTTGGAGGGAAGTCTTTTGTTGGAGCCGCCAAGCCGACGTGATAACGTTGGAATTTATTTTGGGGGAGAGTTGTGTTTTGTTATGAACTCTTTCTTAGTCGATTCCTTGACTCTTTTTGATTGGGCATGTAAGTGCCAAGTTTAGATATATGTAAAAAATGAATTATGTTCTGACATTTGAAAGATGTGTAGTGGTATGATATATATATATATATATATATATATATATATATATATATATATATATATATATATATATAATCTATAGAAAAAATGAATTGTGTTCAGATAACATCATAAGGTTCATGCATAGAGGAATAAGTTGCAGAGAAAAAATCTTTGTAGAATTTAAATCTGTTAAGCAAATCTTTTTTGTTTCGAATAGGATACCTAATCCACTATAAGGCTTGATTTAGAGGTTTATAGTTTATGACTAAGCGAGGTGTTCCGCGCTCAAGTCCAGCCTGTTTATTGACATAAAAAGCCACACAAGACCATGGGCTTTTGCTTTTTTGGATTAAGCCTTTATCAAGCAAATCCTTGATTTCCTTTTGACAGTATTGAAGGAGTTCTTCATTCATCTGAATTGGTCTAGCTTTTGTGGGAATTTGTTTTTCCCTAAAGTCTTTCTCATAAGGAAGATTGACAATATCTTTCTTTCTATCCCAAAATGCATGTGGCAAATCGGAACAGATAGTAGATTCAATATGGCTTAACAAAGATTGGATTTTTTCTTTTATTTGGGGTTTTTCCAGTTGTATTTGGATGTTGTTAAAAGATACTTCCTCTTTTAAGAAGTTAATTTGGTTAATCTTATTTCCTATAAGATTTATGTTTCTAGAAATTGGTTTAGAAGAAAAATTAAATATAATTTTTCTTCCTAAATGATTTGTAGTTATTCCTTCTTTAGATATTTGGATGGGAAACAGGGCTCTAATGAAGGGAGTTCCTAGGATTACTTCGTTCTTAAGTTTTTTTACCAGAAGGAAGTTTGTATTAATCCTAAGACCTTGATTTTCAATGATTGCATTAGATAATTTGTAATTGATTTTTAATTTAGATCCACTAGCTGTACTTAGTTTCTCTGGAGTTTTTTCAAATAATTTTGTAGGAATTAATCCTTCTAAAATGCAGTTTGAATCAGCCCCTGTATCAAATAAGGCCATGTGTCTAAGACGAAATCATTAATAATGATTCTAATGTTTATGTAAAATTTTTGGATTTTAATCTTGTTGATTAATCCCATAAACATTTCATCTTCCAGATTTTCAGTTTCATTTTCTTCATCCTTTTCAGTATTCTCAGAATCACTGCTTCCTTCAAGCTGAGAAAGGATGATTTGGTGAATTTCTTGTTGTTGATGAAGTTCTTTAACTTCTCTTTTTAAATTATTAATCTCTGTTTGGAGATCTTGGATTGTGGTTGGTTTTGTCGGAGCATTTTCTAACCTTTTGAATATGTTACTAACATCAAATTTATTATTTGTGATAAAATCTTTTTTTCTAGGTTTGGTTTCTAAAGTTTTCTTTAATTTTTCCAGGAAAACCTTCTTTTCCTGGGGGTCAAGTATGGAATCGATGACCTCAAACAAGAGATCTTGTTCTCTTGTTAGAGAGTTGATTTGTCTATCATTGTCATCATCCGTAGATGATAGTTGGTCATCTTGTTGTATTATGTTGAGATTATCATTGGAGAGTATGGAGGATAAAGTGTTTGTTTCTTCCTCCGAGGTTTCTATGAGCAAATTATTAATCTGCTCTTCAACGACTAGTTCTAGGTTAAGGTTTCTTAATTTTTTCTTTAACCTACATTAGTTGCTAATGTGGCTTTGTTTTCCACAATTGAACATGTTATTTTGGATTTTAATTTTGGCTTAAGAGTTTCCATTTCCTTGCTGGTTGAGGGTTTGTGCAAGTATCTCCTTCTTGGAAATCTCTTTTAGTGGATAGTTTTGTTTTCATGGGATTCTTTTCTAAGATTTTTTTTTCTTTTGTTTTGGATAGGCTGGTAGTCCAAATTGTTTGCAGAAAGATCCTAGATCTCTCTTTGTTTAGGCTTTCTCTTTGGCTAGTTGCCTTTGAATTTTGTCATCCTGACATATTTTTAAGGCTACTTTCTGAACATAAGAGATTAATTGACCGTAACTTAAGCTTTCATATGGAATGTCTCCATTAGCAGACTGGCTACGGATTTTGTCTCTAACTTTATCTCCTAATGATCTTGGAAGACCGGCTAGAAATTTTTCTTTCCAAAAAGGTTGTTGACTATCTTCTCTGGTGTAAACTCTAGTTAGGAAGGTATCTCTGTACCACCTAAAATCTGCTAATGTTCTACACTTAAGATTGGATAGTAATTCTGCAGACCTATCTTTCCAAAGAGACCGGTCTCCAATAAAATGTTGGGCTATTGTAAATATAAGTGTATTAACAGCGTCAGGAATCTTCTTATTATCGTCATTAGTAATGACTTTTCCGTTGAGATTCGTCTTAACTACACTGTAAATTTTTTATTTTTCCTCATTAGTGAGATAATTATCCCACCAACCTTTCAACTGTCTGGAAAATCCTTCTACTAGGATATCAATAATGGTTTCTTCCGGACACTCATGAGATGTTTGGTAGGTTGTGGCTACCATGGTCATATGTTGGAGTGCATTCATGATATTACACTCCGTTTGGGCATCTATATTCCACTCATAGATGTTATTTGCACTAAAAAATTTAATATTACTTTCACCTCTTTCTTCTAGTAGAGGGTCGGGGCAGTTGGTCTTTGATAATATAATTTGGAAGGTGTTTTCCAGTGTTTGGAATTTATTGGATTTATGTCTTTTCCGGATACTGAACCTACCTCGGATGTGTTTTATGAGTTTTGATCACTATCTTCATTAAGAAGATTAATTAATTTGGAGGTACTTCTTGTTACCATTTTTTATGATGTTCCTTCAAAAGTTTGGGGAGTTTCAACGATGACTCAAAGTAAACTATCAAGCTTGTTTAATAATTCACTATTGTTGTCACCTACTCCCTCCACAAGAGACTTGTTCTTTCTAAGTTTCCTAATTTTTTTGTTTAGCTTTGTTGCTAATTTTAAAAGGTTTGAACAAAGGATTTTCTATGGGAATTCCAGATGGAGCTTCCTCAGAAGTTTTATGTTTGGTAACTATTTTTGTTTTAATGGATTCTCCTAAAACTTGTAAATATTTATTTGTGTAATTTTCCTGTTCCATTAGGCTCTTGATGTCTTTGAAGGTTACTTCCTCATTGACATCTTTTGTCTTAAATGGACTGGCCATGACAAGTTTATCCCTGTTGTCTTTGACCTTTGGTAGTTGATATTGGGTTGTGGGAGGTAATTACAATTGGATTAACTCACCATCCTTAATTTGCCAATTTATAATCACATATGTTGTTGGATCACCTATGATGTCTTGCTTCCACGAGTAATCTATATCCTTTTTGATGGTATAAGCATGGAACCAATCAAAGAAAGGGACATGAATTTTGACTCTTCCGACAAATTCACAGAACTTGTCTTGGATTTGTTTTCTGTTTGAACCCTTAAAATGTTGAAAAAACCATCTCCTTTGAGGTTCATTTTCTAGAGAATAAAAGTCTTTCCTTATCAATGCTAAAGTTGTCAGATAACATCATAAGGTTCATGCATAGAGGAATAAGTTGGAGATTGGATCGACTTTAGGTCGTCCTCTTGTTCTTGGTTGTATGTTGTTCTAGGTATACTAGAAGTTGTATCTAAACCTTGGAGATTTATAGTAGGGAACTGGCTATGTGACTCAAATCTAGTTAAACCTACTGGAATTGAATGGGTTCTCATTGAGAAAGACCTTCTTGCTGACTCATATTCAGACCTAGAGGCTTCTATCCTAGATGAGAAAGAATTTCTCCTATTGAAGATTATTTCTACCTTGCCGGAGTTGTCATGTCTAATTTGTTCTATGGTTGGAACGGGTCAGGGGACAGACGGTGTGGCCTTATCCATGACCCATTTTTCGAGAAGAGTTACCTCATCCCATTTTATGGTTCTTGGGAGAGAAACATTGGCCTTTGTCATATCAGTGATAAACAAAGTTGTCTCTCCTTTTTGAGGTTTTAATAGGACTCTCGATGCACAAGTATTCATGACATTGTATTGGATCCTATAGATTAAAGCTGCTCGGATTGATCCTTCTTTCACGTCAAGGCCATGAAAGTGGATGTTTAGGAATAGAGAGTCAAGAATGTTTCTGTCCATTAGACTCACTATTTTTTTTGGATAACAATTGAAGTATATCGGACCTTGTCCTAAGCTTGTTTCTATGGTTCCTATTAAGGAGTCTTCAAATTTTTTGTGCCTAATGTCTCTAAGGCACATTAAAACTGTTGAATCTATGCCCATATCAATTAAGGGCTTGATGGCTACTTGTACATAACCTATGTGGAGATATTTGTATTTACGGTTGTGTTCATATATTGAATTTTTGGAAAGTAAATGAAATTCTTCCCCTATATCTTGTCCTAGAGGAATATTATTTTCAACTATTTTGATTATGTAATCAAAATTATGTTTGTCTTTAATTGTCTCAGGAACATATAGAGTATCCTGAGGGATTTTTGGAATGTTCCAGTCATCCATATTTTGGTTTATATCAACGAATCGGACTTCCTCATCGAAGAGATTGTGTTTTGGGGCGACCTCGTGGGTCTGGTTTTCTTGTTTATTGAAATAATTGGTGTTTTGGGGAGAATTCATTGTGGATGAAGAACTAGATTAGTTAGATCTGAACGAAATACGGGAGAAAGATCGAAAACGGCGAGACATATGTAAAACATCCTCTAGCATCGAAAACGGCGAGACATATGAAATTCTTTTAGCCTATTAGTTGATTTGAGTCAAATCCTGCATGTTAGTTAGTCCATAACATGTTCATGCAAAATTCTTAAAGAGTCTTTGATTGTGAACCTTTTCTTGAGCTTTTAAGTTTCCTTATGATTGTGTCTATTGTGAATTTGAGTTTTGGTGATTGAATTGCTGGCTGAAATTTTGATCCTAAGTGAATATTGAACTCCTAAAACTGTGGTAAACAAGCCTAGTGAGTTCAACATACATAGGAAGGTTGAAAGTAAGCCTAAGGCAATCAATATACGATGCTTAAAGAATTTGAAGTCTGAAATTGCTGGTGCTGGTAGCTTGAACCTTGTAAAAATTACTGGGAATTGGTCACTGCGAATTTTGAGCTTAAATTTTTACTGAATTTTTTAGACATCGAGAAAAAAATTAGAAAAAAAGAACCAAGTGATTTTGAAAAAAGGAAAAAATAAGAAAAATCATACAAGTTGGCAGAAAAATAAGTGTCCAGGAAAAATAAATAAAAAAGTGAAAGGGAAGTGTGCTTGTTGTTTTGACTCAATTTGTTCTATAAATTAGTGCTTATTTTAGACCAATATTAGTTCTGAAATTTCAGTAGTTTTTTACTCTACTCTAGAACCATTCTAGGTTTCTCTTTGAGTCCTAGCTTGCTTTTATGTGTTTTCATTGCTTTAATTGTTGAATAATGCTTGAACATTTGTCTTGTTAAAATTCTATTGGTTTAGCTTTCATTTCATTTTTGGTCTTTGTTTATTTCTCGTCTCTTTGTTTCCTTGTTTGTGAGTTTCCATATAGGGAATTGGAAAGGAGGATTGGTGCCATCCATTGAAGAATTGAGTCAAGAATCAAGGGACCAACCACCTTAAGAGCTATTGGACTAAGAAGCACTCCAAATTGAGTGAAACACCAAAGAGAGAACAACCACCAAAATTGAGAACTTTTTTTTTAATTTTTTAATTGACAATTTACTTGTAATTGGACACTTGTACATTTACCTTCATTGCTTTCAAATTTTGTAACAAAAGGGCCTTTCATTGGAAGTAAGTTGGGAGCCTCCAATAGGTCGCCCTACTTTCATTTGTGTGTAATAATTTTAAGCAATTTTCCCTTAGGATAGTGAGTGTTTTGTTGGGAACCCTAAATGTGGTCATCCAAACACTCTTAAGATCCGCCTAGTTTACATTTCTTGCACTTTAATTTCTTACTTACTTTCATAGCTTATTTTCTTTACTAGTCACGCCTAGTTTATCTTGTTATTGTATAATATTTTCTTCTTGCTTATCACGCTTATCTTGAGTTCTTTTGAACCCTAGCTTTTACCTTTTGCAAACCCCTAACAAGAAAGAACCACAACTTAGGAACCAACATGAGTCATCATTCATCTAGTGTTAATGGTGAGGGTACTAGTCATAAGGACCCTCTATCTAGAATATTAGATGAGTTGAGTTCCCTCAAGTTATGGAAAGAAAAACTAGAAAGAAAATAAAAAGGAAAAGAGGGGGTAGAAATAAGTCAAGATGAGAGGGCACAAATAAAGGAAGAAGAAAGGAGGAAAATACTAAAAGAGTTAAGAAAAGAAAAACATGCCTCCTATAGTAGTCATGACTCTTGCAAGAGCCTAAGTGAAGAACTTAGTGACTATTATAGAGGAAGACATAGGTCACATCCTAGACCTCACTCCCATAGGAGAGAAAAGGAAAGAAAGCCTCAAGAGGCTAACATTAACCTCATATACTTCTATGGGAATCACAATGTAAAGGCTTATTTAGATTGGGAAATGAAGGTTGAGCAACTCTTTGCTTGCCATCAAACAAGTGAGGAAGGGAAGGTTCCTTTGGCTACCCTTAGCTTCCAAGGGTATGCCCTCTATTGGTGGACTTCCATTGTTAGGGAAAGAAGGATTCATGGGGATCCTCCAGTAGAGTATTGGAATGACTTAAAAAGTATCCTTAGGAAGAGGCACATCCCCTCCTACTATGAAAGGGAGCTTATGGACAAGCTCCAAAGGCTTAGACAATGGAGTATGAGTGTTGAAAAGTATAGGCAACAAATGGAACTACTCCTTTTGAGAGTTGGGCTTGGGGAGGAGGAAAGAACAAGTATTGCTAGGTTCCTTAGTGGACTTAATATGGAAGTGAGGGACAAGGTTGAGCTCCTTCCATATAGGGACCTAGATGACCTAGTCCAACTTTGCATAAGGGTAGAGTAACAACTTAAAATGAAGCCTACTTCAAAATCTTATGTCTCTCACTCTTATCTAAAGAAAGACCAAGGTCAAGGCATCTTAGGGGTTGCACCTTCTAAGCCCAAAGATAATAAGATGGATGAGGAAGAAAAACTAGAAAAACAAAAGAAAAGAATGGATAGTAAAGCCTTGTCTTCAAAGGCCAAGGGGAAGGAAAAAAAGGAAAAAGATTCCTCCAAGAAGATTGTTGAGAAGGAAAATCATTTTGCAACAAAAGGTGATATCAAAAGAACACTTGTTAGCACTACCATACCTCTTGAGCTTGAGGTTATTCTTCAAGTAAAGGAGTTGTTGGATGAGGGTTTGGGTTGTAAGAGCTTAAATCCTTGTGCTTTGTTGGCTCCCAAAATAGGTATTATAAAGCACCAAATCCCTATGATTGATGATATGATGAATGTGTTGAGTGGTGCAACCCTTCTTTATAAAATCACTCATGCACCCAACTTCTTCATGATTCGTATACATAAGGACTCATTAGGTAGGTTTGTTCTTATTTTTGGTTTCAATACAAACCTAGGTGCTCATATGGGACACCTTAGGTTTGTTGTACTTTTTTGTAGGAATAATCAACATGAAAATACAGAAAAATGTATGTTTTATTGCATTACTTTCCTTATTTTTTTAAATAGTGATCAAGGGCTTCCCACAGACCCTAAGAGAATAAAGGTCATTCCTGAGTAACCTACTCCACCAAGTATAAGGAAAATTTGGGGCTTCTATGACTTAACAAACTTTTACAAAATTTTTGTCCCATATTTTTCTATACTTGTAGCAC
Organism: Glycine max; assembly: GCF_000004515.6. NCBI lineage: Eukaryota > Viridiplantae > Streptophyta > Magnoliopsida > Fabales > Fabaceae > Glycine > Glycine max. The sequence continues at coordinate 21,085,341 of NC_016088.4, forward strand.
CACTCATTGAGTTGGTGGGGAACCATGTTCCCTCATGGGAAGATGCCCAGGAAAGGGATTTTCAGACCTTACCCTACTCTAACATACCCAACACCACTAATATATATGTTTTTATTCTTTTTACAGGTGTCAAGGGAAAAAGCCCAAAGTATCAAGAACCTCTGGATTTGAGGTCAAATCCTTTCCAAGGGGGAGGGGATGATGCAATCCTACCCCCCAAGGGTATTGGATAGAGGACTCCAAGAGGATTAGGCTAGAGCAGTTAAAGAAGGCCCTAGGGTTCACATGAACCTTAGGGTAGATTTCTGAGCCCATGGGCCAAGGTTGGGTCCACTCTTCTTTGTAAATATCATAATAGGTTTTCCTTCTTTTTAGCCCTGTATTTTGGCCATTCTATTAGTATATGGTTTTAGCCTTGTATTTCAGGGCATTATGAATAGTCTTTGTAGTAGGAACTTTTTTGTATTTTCATGTATTTTGGCATGGAGGTGAGCTTAGCTATTAGGGGGATGTGTGTAGCTAAGCATTCTCATGTATTTTGGCATGGGGGTGAGCTTAACTATTAAAAGGGTGTGTGTAACTAAGCTCTAGCTTCTCAAGGAAGCTTCTCAAGGAAATTTCTCGAGGAGGTGAGCTTAGCTATTAGAGGGGGTGTGTAGCTAAACTCTAGCTTCTCAAGGAAGCTTCTCAAAGAAGATTCTCAAGGAAGCTTTCATTTAGTTAGTGACCTAGGCTATAAATAGAAGCATGTGTAGCACTTGTCATAACTTTGATGAATGTGAAACTTGTGAGACACCTCTTCTCCTTTATCTTTCGCTACATCTCTATTGTTGAAAATAACTATTGAAGGACCTCATTGAAGCTCAAAAATCCAACCTCCATAGAAGCTTCTCAAGCAAGCTTCCATTACACTGCAAAGTATTTTGGATGTAGAAGGTTTTGACTGCTAGGGGATAGATTTCATAGGTCCATTTCCTTCATCTTACTCACATGAATATATTTTATTGGTTGTGGACTATGTAACAAAATGGGTGGAAGTAGTAGTGATACAACATGCAGATGCAAAAGTCGTTATTCGCTTCCTAAAAAATAATATCTTCTCAAGGTTTGGCACACCCAGGGTACTAATAAGTGATGCAGGATCTCATTTTTGTAATGCCCAACTCACAAAAGTCCTCCAACACTACAACGTCAAACACAAGGTAGCCTCACTGATGTGCCATCATTTTCTTCTATTTTCTAAACCCTTTTTGCACCATTTTAATTATTGATTGGTCTTAATTGTCAATTAATTAGGCAGTTTTATTATTTGGGCTCATTTAGCTAATTTGATGTTTTTAATCTAATTTCAGGAATTAATGAAACATTGGGCTTAATCCGGATTTTGGTTGTGGACTTGAAGAGGGCAAATAAAGCAGCGCTTATCTTAGTTAATTTCTAATTAGGAAATTTCGCAATTTTATTTTATGTTGTTAAGTGTTTATTTCGTTTTGGGCCAGAGTATTGTAATAGGGCCCAGTGACTTTGAGTGACTCTTTTTAAATAGCTGCCTTGGGATTTGTGTAGGGAATTCTATTCTGTTATGCTATTCATTATTCAGAGCTTTGTTTTAGGGTTTTCGTTTTTTTTTCTGTTTTGATGCTTCTGAGTTCGTAATGCAATTTTACGTTTTCTGCTTCTAATTACAATTTTGTTCTTGCTTCTTCTTCTACTCTCATTTACATTTCTGTTCGTTTACGTTTCTATTCATTTACGTTTCCGTTCATTTACGTTTCTTCTTCATGTTTCAATTGCGTTTTCTGTTTGAATCCATGGAAGGCTAGATTTTCTGGTGTTGTTTCCTTTTAAGGACGAAGCCCAACTCTCTTTGAGGTTTCGCTTGTAATGTGGTTTCCTGGCTGTTCTCCCTTCACCAGTATCCCAAATTCGTGAATATTAATCAGTGCACGCTTCGTGTTCGATTAATTGCCTCTGAGCCTAACTTGCGTTCATGCTTAATGGACGAAGGGCTAACTGGTGTATGTGGTGCCTAATCACGTATTGAAAACCCTAAGTTGATTTTCGCTTAGTAAATTGAAATAGGGTTGGATTAAGTGGTTGACTGTTAGGGACGAATTCTCCATAACCCAGGATAAGAGAATGGCTTCTGAATCAGAGGAAACAACCCGTTTTTAATATTAGTAGTTTCGTATTCCAGCTGAACCAGGTTACCAAAAAGGACCATTTTCCCCTGCCATTCATTGACCAGATGCTTGAACGCCTGGCAGGTAAATCCCACTACTGTTTCCTTGATGGTTTTTCTGGTTATATGCAAATTACTATTGCTCCTGAGGATCAGGAAAAGACCACATTCACCTGCCCCTTCGGCACTTTTGCTTATAGGAGGATGCCTTTCGGCCTGTGCAATGCCCCTGGTACCTTACAGCGGTGCATGATTAGTATTTTCAGTGATTTTTTAGAAAATTGCATAGAGGTGTTTATGGATGATTTCACTGTATATGGATCCTCTTTTGATGGTTGTTTGAATAGTTTGGAAAAAGTTTTGAATAGATGCATTGAAACTAACCTTGTTCTAAATTTTGAAAAATGTCATTTTATGGTTGAGCAAGGTATAGTTTTAGGCCACATTATTTCCAATAAGGGTATTGAAGTAGATCCTGCAAAAATTTCTGTTATTTCACAATTGCCTTACCCCTCTTGTGTGCGAGAGGTGCGATCTTTTCTTGGTCATGCAGGATTCTACAGGCGCTTTATAAGGGATTTTAGCAAAGTAGCCCTTCCACTGTCCAACTTGTTGCAAAAGGAGGTGGAGTTTGACTTTAATGACAGATGCAAAGAGGCTTTTGATTGCCTCAAAAGAGCGTTGACTACCACCCCCATCATCCAGGCACCCGATTGGACAGCCCCTTTTGAGCTTATGTGTGATGCATCAAATTATGCATTGGGGGCTGTCCTTGCTCAGAAAATTGATAAATTGCCCAAGGTGATATATTATGCTTCTAGGACTTTAGATGCTGCCCAAGCAAATTATACTACTACTAAGAAAGAGCTTCTAGCCATAGTTTTTGCTCTTGAAAAATTTCGATCTTATTTGCTTGGTACTCGCATCATTGTTTATACTGACCATGCAGCTCTAAAGTACTTGTTGAAGAAGGCTGATTCTAAGCCTAGGTTGATCCGATGGATGCTCTGGCTCCAAGAGTTTGACTTGGAGATCCGTGATAGGAGCGGAGCACAAAATCTAGTTGCTAATCATTTGAGTCGGATCGAACGTGTCTCTGATGCAGATTCACCTATTCGGGATGATTTCCCGGATGATCATTTGTATATATTGTATAGTATTTCTGACTCTTTTTCTACTCCCTGGTTTGCTAACATTGTCAATTATTTAGTTGCCTCTGTTTTTCCTCCCTTAGCATCTAAGGCCCAAAAAGATAAGATTAAAAGTGATGCTAAGCATTTTATTTGGGATGACCCCTACTTGTGGAAATTGTGCAGTGATCAGGTCATTAGACGGTGCATTCCAGATCATGAGACTGACTCAGTCCTACAGTTCTGTCATTCTTCCGCACCAGGAGGTCATCTTGGTGTTCAAAGGACAGCTCGCAAAGTGCTTGATTGTGGTTTTTATTGGCCCACCATCTTTAAAGATGCGTGGAAGATCTGCAGCACTTGTGAGCAGTGTCAGAGAGCAGGAAATACACTTACATGGCAATAACAAATGCCTCAGCAACCTATGCTATTCTGTGAGGTGTTTGACATCTGGGGTATAGATTTCATGGGTCCTTTTTCTGTCTCTTTTGGTTATGTTTACATTCTCCTTGCAGTTGATTATGTTTCAAAATGGGTGGAAGCCAAGCCCACTAGAACTAATGATGCTAAAGTTGTCGCAGACTTTGTCAGGTCTAATCTGTTTTGCAGGTTTGGAGTACCTAAAGCAATTGTTAGTGATCAAGGAACCCATTTTTGCAACAGGACAATGCATGCCTTGCTTAAAAAGTACGGGGTGGTACACAGGGTATCCACACCATACCACCCCCAGACTAATGGACAGGCAGAAATTTCTAACAGGGAAATCAAGAGAATTCTAGAGAAGATTGTGCAACCAAGCAGGAAAGATTGGAGTACCAGGCTTGATGATGCTCTCTGGGCACATCGGACTGCCTACAAAGCACCCATAGGAATGTCTCCTTATCGGGTTGTCTTTGGAAAGGCATGTCATCTTCCAGTGGAAATTGAGCACAAAGCATACTGGGCAGTGAAGACTTGCAACTTCTCTATGGATCAAGCTGGCGAGGAAAGGAAGTTGCAACTGAGTGAGTTAGATGAAATCCGCCTAGAAGCCTACGAGAATGCCAAGTTCTACAAAGAAAAGACCAAGAAGTTCCATGATAGCATGATAGTTAAAAAAGACTTCGTGGTTGGGCAAAAAGTGTTATTGTATAATTCTAGGCTTGGACTCATGAGTGGTAAGTTGAGGTCTAAGTGGATTGGTCCTTTTGTTGTTACTAATGTTTTTCCTTATGGTACAGTTGAGATCAAAAGCGACTCCACAAACAAGAGCTTCAAGGTCAACGGACATCGACTTAAGTCATTCCTCACGAACCCTTCTTTAGTGGACGTAGTGGTGGAAGAGACTTCCTTACTCCACCCTACTCTTCCTCCACCATGACTTAGGGAGTTTTTCTTTTCCTATCTCCTTCTTTTCTTTTATTACACTTGTCCGATTCTCTTTGATGATTTAATTGTTTTTAATCTTTTAATTGTGCTACATTGAGGACAATGTGTTGTTTAAGTATGGGGGGGGGGGAGTGTTCTTTGGTTTTGCTAGTTTTGTTGGTTTTGTTAATTTGTTAGTTGTGTTAATTTGTTAATGTTGTTAGTTTCGTCGGATTTTTAGTTTAATATTTTGGGTCAATTTTGTGTGCACGTACGACTTTGCATGTTTTTCTTTGAATTATAGGATATGTTCAAGAAATGGGTAATTGTTTTGAAAATAAAAGTTCTTGACATTTTGTGACTTGAAATCCTTGATTCTTCTCTACATGTCATGATAGTTTTGAAAGCTCAATTTGAAAGTGATGATTTTACCTTTGTGAGAATTTGAGCCATCCATCATTATAATCATTTGGTGTGTTTTGCCCCATTGATTGCTTGCACAATAGCCTTGGCTTGATTCTTGTTGATGCGTCCTAATTCACATGCATATTTGGAAATGATTAAGGCAATTTTGTTCTTATAAGCTTCTAGCCAAATGGACTTACCTTGAATTAATTCCTTTGATAGCCCTTTTGAGCCTTGTGTCCCTTTCCTTGTTTTGAAGCTCACTACAAGCCTTAAGTGAAAAACCATGATATTACCATATCCTTAAGGAATTTTGGAGCTTTGGAATTGTTTTGGGAATAAGTGTGGGGGTTTTTTGTTTCATTGGACAACTTGTTTTGTTGGCTATGCTTCATGATGTATTTTGGGCCATACTTGATGTACATTGTATATTGGTTAAATGTTGGACATGCTGAATGAAATGTTGTTTCCCAAAGGCTAAAGAGTAAAAAAAAAAAAAAAAAAATCGAAAAAAGAAAAAGAAAAGCAATAAAGTTGAGTGAATAAGATCTTAAATGGCACAAGAATGATGAAACTCTTGGTTCTACTCTTCATGTTTAATTTTTATCTTTACTTCTTTTTATTTTTTTCTTAATATGCACTTATTCCCCTTTGCTCCTCTATTCCTTTGGGATTTAGCCACTTATTCCATATTTCTCCATACCTTGTCCTTGGCCCCATTACAACCTTAAAAGACCTTTTGATCCTCATGTGCTTGTGTTTATGGGTTGATTGTCAATTTTAGAATCTTGCCAAGTTTATGTGGTGTTTGCTTTCATGGGTGCTTTGAGGTTAAATAGTAGCCTAGACACTTGAGAGATAGAGTGTATATCTTGTGAGGCTTTATCACTTTTCATTCTTGAGCTGATTAACTATTTTGCCATGATTGGGTTGCTTGGATGATTTTCATGAATGTCTTGACTTTTTGGATCTCCTTATGTTAGATGTTACCCATTCCTTTCATTCCCTGATGTTCATTGAGAAATATGTGAATGTTTTTGTTTGTCTCCCTCTGATATCCTTGGATTTTGTTCTTTGTTTCATTTTGCCCAGGAGTGCAAAAGGCTAAGTATGAGGGGTTTTGATGTGCCATCATTTTCTTCTATTTTCTAAACCCTTTTTGCACCATTTTAATTATTGATTGGTCTTAATTGTCAATTAATTAGGCAGTTTTATTATTTGGGCTCATTTAGCTAATTTGATGTTTTTAATCTAATTTCAGGAATTAATGAAACATTGGGCTTAATCCGGATTTTGGTTGTGGACTTAAAGAGGGCAAATAAAGCAGCGCTTATCTTAGTTAATTTCTAATTAGGAAATTTCACAATTTTATTTTATGTTGTTCAGTGTTTATTTCGTTTTGGGCCAGAGTATTGTAATAGGGCCTAGTGACTTTGAGTGACTCTTTTTAAATAGCTGCCTTGGGATTCGTATAGGGCATTCTATTCTGTTATGCTATTCATTATTCAGAGCTTTGTTTTAGGGTTTTCGTTTTTTTTTTCTGTTTTGATGCTTCTGAGTTCGTAATGCAATTTTACGTTTTCTGCTTCTAATTACAATTTTGTTCTTGCTTCTTCTTCTACTCTCATTTACATTTCTGTTCGTTTACGTTTCTGTTCATTTACGTTTCCGTTCATTTACGTTTCTTCTTCATGTTTCAATTGCGTTTTCTGTTTGAATCCATGGAAGGCTAGATTATCTGGTGTTGTTTCCTTTTGAGGACGAAGCCCAACTCTCTTTGAGGTTTCGCTTGTAATGTGGTTTCCTGGCAGTTCTCCCTTCACCAGTATCCCAAATTCGTGAATATTAATCAGTGCACGCTTCGTGTTCGATTAATTGCCTCTGAGCCTAACTTGCGTTCATGCTTAATGGACGAAGGGCTAACTGGTGTATGTGGTGCCTAATCACGTATTGAAAACCCTAAGTTGATTTTCGCTTAGTAAATTGAAATAGGGTTGGATTAAGTGGTTGACTGTTAGGGACGAATTCTCCATAACCCAGGATAAGAGAATGGCTTCTGAATCAGAGGAAACAACCCGTTTTTAATATTAGTAGTTTTGTATTCCAGTTTACTTGTTCTGCTCTTTCATCACAAAACAAACAAACCCCCCCCCCCCATCGTTACTGTTACTGCAAGTATATTATGAACATTTGGCTTGTCACTACTCGTTGGGAAACGACCTAGGATCACTTCCTAGTTACTGCATTTTCATGTTTATTTTATTCGGGTACGGCCTCGATCACTCACCTTACCACCCTCAGACCAATGGGCAAGCTGAAGTTTCTAACAGAGAAGTTAAGAAAATTCTAGAAAAAATAATTGCTCAATCAAAGAAGGATTGGTCCCAAAAGCTAGATGAAGCTTTGTGGGCATACAGAACAGCATACAAAGCCCCCACAGGACTTACTCCTTTCCAGTTGGTCTATGGAAAATCTTGTCACCTACCTGTTGAGTTGGAAACAAAGCTTTTTGGGCATTAAAATTTCTGAACTTCGACTCAAATACAACTGGTGAACACAGGAAGCTCCAACTCTATGAATTGGAGGAACTGAGGGTTCAAGCTTATGAGAATTCCAAGCTTTATAAGCAAAGAGTAAAAATCTATCATGACAGAAAGCTATCAAAAAGGAATTTCCAGTCTGGTCAATAGGTATTGTTATTTAATTCTTGATTAAGATTGTTTCCAAGTAAGCTGAAATCCAAGTGGTCTGGACCATTCATCATCAAAGAAGTTATGCCACATGGAGCAGTGATATTGGAGGACCCAACCACCAAAAGGACATGGATCGTGAATGGCAGCAAAATCAAACACTACCTAGGTGGAGTTTCGAGAGGCTAATCAGTGTTGCCCAGCTACTAGAAGCTTGAACCACAACAAATAACGTCCAGCTATAAAGACGTTAAAGAAGCGCTCCTAAGAGGCAACCTAGTATTTCTAAACCCTACTTTTTAAATTTTCTTTTTTCATACTTGTGTTATTTAAATATTTTTTTGTTTGAACTATTTTTAAAATATTTTAAGATTATCATTTTAAAGGAATTAATTGTCCATATTATTGGTTAAAAAAAGACCATTAACTCACCTGGGTGAGTGAACATCTGCGAGAAAAATAAAAGGGGAGGTGAAATCAAATTTCATCCCACTCATTTCAAAATTTCAAAAACCCTTCTTCCTCTTAAAACACGAAGGCTACACCTTCAAAACCCATAATTTCATCCAAGTGCCATCCTTTTCTCCAATTTCTGCATTTCACTTCATCTCATTGAAGTAAGAACCATGTTCTGACTAAATTTCACATTTTGTTTGTGTTATGTGATGATTTGTGCTTTCCTTTCAATGAAATCAAATTTAAAGTTTTGTATGATTGGATGACTATTTGTTCAAAAGATGTGTTGTTCTGAATCGTAATAAGCATGTTCTTGCTTTTCTATTTGTTGCATTTTTCTGATTATTATCAATCGTTCATTTATACATGCCTAAACATGTGCACACCAAGTGTTCGATAAAATGTCACAATGGCTAGACTATGTTTTCTTTCAAAATCTGAATGTTTAAAAATGTTTAATGATTAGTTTAAGTGTGATATCAACTTAAATTGATAACTTAAATGGGGCTATGAATTGAGTTTCAAAATTACCACATTTCCTTAAAATGCAATTACATGAGTTATTAGTAGGAAAATAAACTTGTTGGGTTTGAATGACAACCATTTTTCTTTTGGACTTAAATTGCTGCATTTGGGTGGATTAAATTGTTGTCTAAAATGCTTTTTTAGATTGAACTTTCACACACAATGACTTCTTCATTGCTAAAAAAAATTGGCCAATTCTCAATGACTAGCTATTCTTTGAAAAATAAATTTTTGATAAAATTCTAGTTGATTTGTCTTTGTTACAGATGGCTCCAAAGAAATTCACCTCTAAGAGAGTTAGGAAGACCACTACAGGAGAAGGATCTTGCACAGCTACACCTGTAGAATTTGAAGTTGATGGACACCGCTTTCGTAGTGAGGAACATCAATGCCACTTTGAAGTGATCAAAGATTGGTCTTTCCTCAAGGAAAGAAGGGTCCAATTAGCTAAGGATGAGTATATTGAATTCAAAACAGAGATTGCTAGGAGGCACTGGACACAGCTTGTAGAGCCTATGCCTAAATATGACCCTGAAGTTGTCATGGAATTTTATGCAAATGTTTGGCCTACTGAGGAAGGTGTTATTGATAAGCACTCCAAAGTGCAGGGCCAATGGATTCCTTTTGACACATATGCCATCAACCAATTTTTAGGGAATCCATTGATCTCAGAAGAGGGGCAACAATGTGAATACACTACAAGAAGAAGTCAAACTACGGGTTTTGATGAAGAGGCTATAGGTCAGCTACTTTGCTTCCCGGGACGTGATTTTGTACGGAGCATGGCAGGGAAGCAGTTATGAATCATGCGCATCAACATGATAAATTTGACTCAAATCAGGATGGCTTTCCTTCTCAGTAATATCCTTTCGAAATCTGATCTTACCCTACCTGAATGTCAGCTGGTCTACAACATTATAAAGCATATCAGTGTTCATGTGGCCCAACTCATTTCAGATGCTATCCATCAGTTTGTTGGTACTGAACCTCCTAGGCACCCAGTGAACCACCACGAGCCGCCACCGCTTGTCGTTAGACCACTGCAATGAGTGGAAACCTTTAATTAGAGCGAAATCTTCAAAACCCAATTGGTGGATTCGGTAAAGAACGGAGCCCCGACCCTCCCTTCATAGTTTCTTCGAGGTAACCGCGATTTCTATGCCTTCTCCTAGTTAGATTGAGCCTACCATTGTATCTCTTGTGATTTGGTTACCATTATTGGATGTTTTTTACATTTCCTTTGAAAAACCCTTGAAAATGAGACGTTATAAAAGTTGTCCTTTTATAAAATTGATTTTGTTTTTGTGACCTTTACTGAACCCCGATCACAATGGTATGATCAGAATTTCAAAATGACATCTCTTTTATGTGGACCCCAAAAACACCATTTTAGCCCCTTTTAAAATTGAATGGGTATTTGACCCCAAATGTTAAAATTGACTCTATCTTTGAAATCTATATTGAATTGTCTTCGATTTGGTATATAGAGCTCTGTGTTTGGATGAACGAACGTGAACCTAAGAGATCTCATAACAATGCTACAACGAGCTAATGGGAACATATAGATAGGTGATGAAAGTTTATGACTTGTTTATAGCTTTTGATGCCATAGTTGGGGTGTGGGAACCCAATTATGGTGTTGTATGTTTATCCCTATTGCATGCTGCTTTTCAGGGAGAAACTATGTTTTAAACTAAGGGATGTGATATATTTGTTATTAATGAATAAAACTGTGAATGATGTTGTTGTTGTAATGATTAGAATTTTTGGGAAAAGTCTTAATTACAGAGGAGACTTTGCCCAAAAATTTACATGTGTCATCTTTATTACTTTTATTAAATTTTAAATGGGCTTAAGAGTTTTCTTGTATACTATAGTTCTTCTCTTTAATATAGAATTTCCCCTAAAATATTAGTCTCATTATATTTCAAATTATTATTATATGTGATTTATGTTATCTGAAGACTTAGGAAATGTGAATCTCTGGCTTGAGTTTATATGTATATATGTGAAATGTGATTGCTTGTGATGTTGATGACATTGAGATGAGATGACTTGATGTTGATGATGACATTGAGATGAGATGATTTGATGTTGATGATGTCATTGAAATGAATGCATGTTGTGTATGTACATGGGGAGTATAGTGACCTTGTTTGAATATCCTTGGAGAGAGAAGGGGATTGGTATAAAAATTATAAGTGTCCCTGGAGCAGGAAGGAGATTTTTAAAATTTTTAACTATCCATGATTAGTGTATTGTTGGAGCCCATGTTTCATACTACATAATTGCGTGAAAATAATATAAACTTATTAGTAAGTACCTATGGTTCTTCATGAGAAAAAATCCTGGTACTTGGGGGGTATTTCACTTGGTTTGGAACTTCCTTGAGACTCATGCTGATCAACATGGGAGGAGTGGCCTGTGCACAACTGGGTGACTTCGATAGTTGCTGCCAAGTTTTCCTAAGTGAAAGTGTCATGAGGACACACTTAGGCTATTTTCTTTCAAATAGTATCACATTGCATTTGAGAGTTAAGTCAGGTGCACGCATCATTTTGAGCATAATTGATTTGAATTGTTGAAATGTTGATGACTAGTTTGTTAAGTGTATGTCAAACTGATAGATTATTGAGAATGATTGTGATTACTTGTTATTGTTTGCTTTCTAATCGCTGTCTTCTGATAGTCGCTAATCTTTTGCGATAAACTCACACTTGCATTTTCTACCGTGTGGTTGGTGCCTGTGGTAATCTCGAACTTTCGTTCGTGGGAGCAGATGAGCAACAGTAGATGTCTTTGGAGGGAGGTCTTTTGTTGGAGCCACAAAGCTGACGTGATAAAATTGGAGTTTCTTTTAGGAGAGTTATGTTTTGTTATCAAATTCTTCCTTAGTTGGTTCATTGATGTTTTGATTGGGCATGCAAATTACAAGTTTAGATACATGTGAAAACTGAATTATATCTTGTCATGTGAATGATGTATAGTGGTTTAATATATGTATGTCTGTGTGTGTGTGTGTGTGTGTCTGTGTGTGTGTGTGTGTGTGTGTGTGTGTGTGTGTGTGTGTGAATTTATGCATTATTTGATGAATGTATATCGCAAAAAATTTACCACCATTTTCATAATCAAATTAATAAAACTTTCACTTAAAATTGAAATTTCTCATTTTAGAGTAGTGATATCGTAGCAACGAGGCAGATCATTATAATTTATAACTAATCATTGGAAGTTCTTTCTTTAAACATCTTGCCCTCATGAAGATAGCCGGAGTCTGAACTTGAGTGCACAAAATTCCACATTTGTCTCAACATGCAAGCTTCGTTTAACAGAACAAGAGATTGCAAACCCAAACCACCTTCATTCAAGGGTCGTTGCACTTTGTTCCAAGCTACATAAACAAGTTTCGAAAAGAAATATCACCTGTCCATAAGAAATTTCTCAGCCAACACTATAGTTTTTAGAAGTGTTGCAAGCTAAGAATACACTTGAAATCATGCCTGAAATAACTGAATTGATCATCTGAACGCATCCCATATAGAAGAGCAAAGTACCTTTTCAAGAGACAAGTTTAGCTTTTATTTTGTCCGCAATTGGCAGAAGATATCTACCTCTTGGTTTCCCTACAAAAATAGGAACACCCGGATAAGTAAAAGGCAAACTACACGCACCAAATCCAAAGCACTGACTAATAGTGATACGAAACACTATTCCATTCTATTGCTACTGCTAAGGAAAGGAAACTAAGGAAGCTAAGAAAATGCAAGATAAGTTTTCTGATACCTTTATTATTCACTCTATTCCTTATTTATAGATTGCTCTTACAAAATATCTAAAGTTTGTTATAACAAACTTTTGAATATTTCCACTACTCAGGTAATGAAAATAAAACGTGCAAAATGATAACAAGCAAAAGAGGAACAAATTCTAGAAGCTGCTATGTTGAATCAAGCCATCAGCTGCAACAACCTTTAGACAAACTCCTTAAGGTAATTGGGCCTATGTTGGTATCAGCTGAATTGCTATTGTGACACCCTGGAAATTTCTACCCGGAATTTTTGGAAACGATGTATTTTGAATGATTATATATATATATATATATATATATATATATATATATATATATATATATATATATATATATATATATATAAGTATTATTCAGTGTATATGCATATATGTTCTTGGTATAAATAGGAATAGTGGGGGCAAGATACGTGGGTTAGGCTAATTAAGAAAGAGAAGTCCATAACTGGGAGGTTATGGGTTAATTCTTAATTAATTAGTTTAAAAATCATCGTTTTGCATGCAACTTAAAATTTAATGAGACCAACCTCTGAACCACGCTTGGGGTTTTATTCTGAGCGTTTTGATATATATATATTGCTTACTTTCGAAAACTGGCCCCGACAGACACAGAGAAACGCGAGGAACTGGAACCAGAGAAACGACACGCAAACCGAGGCAGGATTTTAGCGTTTCAAAGGTCAGATTTTTCTCACTTTTTGTGGCTGAGTATGGGTCACAATCAAAAGGGAAAGTGGGCCCTTTTTGCTCCACTCAAATGGAGACATGTGGCATAGTTTATAATAAAATAATAAGAAATGAGGAAAAAGCCTTTTTAAAATTAAAAAAAAAGCAACTCTCTCTCTCCTCACTCAGCCCCACATTTTCATAAGCCTTTTCCTCTCTCCCTCACGTTGCCATTCTTTCCTCCTTCATTCTCCATTGAAGCTCCAAACAAAGCTCCAACCTTTGGCCATCATTTCTGCCCCAAATCGTGAAAGGAGGGCATTTTCGGAGTCGTGAAGCGCGTCTCTACGTGTGGGACTTCGAAATTTCAGGTTTGGGTGGACTTCTTTCTCCTTTGATTTTCGTGGGTATGGGGTTTTGGGAGATATGATGGGTAGTCTTGCTAGGTTTCTGCTTTATGATGATTATTTGTGAAGAAATTTGTGGAAAGCATGTTGAACTTGCCATGTTTGGATGAGTTAAACATACTCATTCTGTTTTAGGGTTTTTATGATGATGCTTGTGATGTTTATGTGCTGAAATTGCTTATGGAAAACTGTTAGAGATGAAGGGTAGAATTAACCTAGGGTTAGAAAGTGAGAATGTGGTGTTATGAGTGGAAAAAGAGTGAGGCTTTGAGAGTTGGAAGGTTAAATCTGGATTCTGTGGTAAATGGAGGTTAAAATGAGTTAATCCTAGCTTGAAATGCCATTTAGAACATGTGAGAAAGTTTGGACTGTGCTAAAGAGAAAAACAAATGACCAAAGTGAACAAAGAGCCAATTCTAGGGTAAATTTGGGTGTTGAGGAGTCAAATTTTGATTCGGTGAAGTTTTAGGTGTAAATCCAGTTTGAACAAGTTTAAATTGATGTTATGGACTTGTGTGAGGTGAGAGTTTGTTTCAAATTTACCTCATTCTCAATTTCACTTCTCAAACCTAGAAAATCCATCAAATTGAGGGGTTTTGGATACCTAGATTTTGGGTTGCTGTGGTTTGAAGCTTGACTTTGGTTTAGACATGATTGATACATGATTTGGGACTTGTAGGATTTGATTTGGGCAAGATTGGATGAGGGGAAGTGTGGTTTTCGAAATCTGCACTTATGCAGAATTTTGCTAGCAAATAGGTGCAGCAGAATTTTGGCTTTGTGCAGAAAAATGCTATGTATTTGCTGGTTGTGGAAAGGGTAGTGCAGAATGCGTTCTGGATGTTTTCTAGTAGATCCCAACGGTCAAAATGTAGGCTTATGTACTAGAGACTTCCAGTAAAATTTTGGAGTCGATCCAACGGTTAACGAATTGGAACGAAGGAATTGTTACTGGGGTCTTTAAGTGAGAAAAGCTGTGATTTTGGTTGGTGTTTTGGGCAGAGTTTTCTGCCTTTGCCCTGTTTTCTTGGCTGTGATGGTTTGTGTTGTTTGAATGTGTATTACTTGGATGTTGGGGAAGCTTGGGAGGATGATGGGGACCAGGTGTTGAGAGAAACGAGGATATGGGCTACGTGGGAGTACGTGAGCTCAGTTGGAGGTGGGCAACAGGGGATGGTGGGTTTATGCGCGATTTGTGGATGTGGAAAACTTGTTGTGCACCATCGCCTGACCGCCACCTAGTACCACATGTGATGGGTACCCCATAATCCTACAAGCTTGAGATGAGGAAGTGTAGAAGGGTGAAACTTCCTGCTTTTATTCGTTGACCACAGAGTGGTACCTAGAGATATGCCGCGGGGGTCAGGAGACCTTGGGGACGTCAGGTGGGGTGCTATTGCCCAAAACCAAGCTTGACCAATCCCAACCCAACCCAGGCATAGTCGGTCAGTGAGAACCTGTGATGTACCTAAGCAGACGAGCTCCTAGCAGTCAACAGATAAAAGGAACAAAGACCACAAAGCAAAGAGGTTTGTGGTGGCTGACCAGCTGTGAATCTTGTGTGATATATGGGTTATGGCCTCTGGTAATCGATTACCAAGGGTGGGTAATCGATTACAAGGCTTAAAAATGAAGACAGGAGGCTAAGAGGGCTTCTGGTAATCGATTACCAAGGGGGTGTAATCGATTACCAGGCTTGAAAACGAGGTCAGGAAGCCATGAGGGCTTCCGGTAATCGATTACCAAGGGGGTGTAATCGATTACCAGGCTTAGAATTGAAGGCATCAGGTTGTAGAGGCCTCTGGTAATCGATTACCAGTCTGTGTAATCGATTACACAGAGGAATGGGTCACTGGTAATCGATTACCAGGTATGTGTAATCGATTACACAGTGCCTATTTCAGGTTTTCATATCCTGAAGCTGTGTGATTCGAGTTTGGCCTCTGGTAATCGATTACCAAGGCTGTGTAATCGATTACCAGAGATGAAAAGCCTTAAGATACCCCTTTTACTTGCATGTAATGGTTATGAGAAGCATTGTGTTGCGGCATAGTTAGATTCTCGTGAAATAGTCTACCCATTTCTTTTCTTCCTTGTAGATCGTGATGGCGGCGCAGCTAATCCATGATCGAGTAGAGATGGAGTGCCTAGAGGGAGCCTGGGAGACCCTCGAAGGCAACATGAGGTGCCGATTTCGGGGCACTATTCGATTTACGGCTACTTCATTGGTGCATCCAGATGAACCGGCTCGAACGCTTCAGCGCACTGTGGAGTGGATACTACCCACGCCTACACCATATCGTCTAGTGGAGCCAGTCCAATTGATTGAGGTAACGTCATCCGAGGAAGACCCTGAGGAGGATCCCGAGGAGCTACCTCCTGAGCCTACTGTGGATTCTCTTGACTTTCTAGAGGGCGATGAGGACCCACTTCCTAAGGTGGATTCTCCTGAGGAAGTCATGTCAGCATCTGAGGCAGACCCTACGGAGGATAGTGGCCCGAGAGAGATGGCGACCAGTGGAGGCTCTTCATCATAGTGGACAGTTCCATGGACTAGTTTTATATGCTTTTTGAGGGTGGGTGTATCTAGGACTGACTGTTAGGTTTACTCTTTTGTTTTTGTATGGGTAGACCTGTTGTATAGGAATTTGATGATTGTATACATGTGGCTGAAGCCACCACTGTGGACACCTTTGCTCTGGATGACACTATATATTTTGTAAAACTCCCATATTTTGGACAGCTTTAAATGATGAATGCATTTATGATCAATCTTGTTATTTGAAAAGAAAGCATTAGCAACTTTATTTGTAAAAGAGTTTATCGACCGTATTTTATTCTTTTATTTTCACGTGACGACCTAAAGTAATGGCTGGTACATTCTCCCTTTTGAAACAGCAAAATAATTTAGAGATTATGAGCGGTAAGAAAGAAATGACTCCGAATAGAGTTGTGAACTGGCCATTCAGGACTCTATAGTGGGGATTTTCCTTCTAAACCTAGTTATGGTGAAAAGAGAAAGAAATGAAAAAGAAAAAGAAGAAAAAAAAATTTATCATGGTTTTTGTTATTTAAATCATTACTATCAAACCAGTCATTAATTTAGGGACGCCACAGCTATCATTACCCTCCGCTTCAAAACAACCTTGTCCACAAGGTTAGGCAGTGAAACAAGCAAATACAGGGGGTGGGTGTAGAAAAAAATAGGTACAAGAGTAAAGTTGTGTTGTTTGTGGAGAAGGTGGAGAAGGTTGGGTTTGTGACCTGCGGTGAGGGTTGTAAATGTAGAACGCACGGCCAAGACCTCGACGAACGTAACACCACTGTCAAGGAAGTGCAGAACTATGTTGACGGTGGCTTCGGTGGTTGTGGGGGACATGGTGGTGGGTGTGGCGGCGGGCGTCAATGCCGGTGAGAGGTGTAGAAGCAAGCTTCATGATGATGAATCAAGTTGAATCAAGTAGTTTTAATGATGACAAAAAGCCCAAAGAATGATTTCAAGATTAAGTTCAAGATCAAGATTAATTTCAAGATTCATCAAGAAGATTCAAGATTCAAGAATAATCAAGATCAAGATTCAAGACTCAAAGATTCAAGAATCAAGAGAAGACTTAATCAAGATAAGTATTAAAAAGATTTTCAAAACATTGAGTAGCACAAGAAGTTTACACAAAATCATTACCAAAGAGTTTTACTCTCTGGTAATCGATTACAAGAATGTAGTAATCGATTACCAGTGTTTTAAAACATTAAGATTTTCAAAATTCAAAATGAAGAGTCACATCTGTTGATGTGTAATCGATTACACCTTAATGGTAATCGATTACTAGTGACTATTTTCGAAAAATTCATTTCCAAAAGTCACAATTCTTCAAGTGACTTGTTTTTGAAGATTCTTTCAAAAGTTATAACTTTTTAAGTAATTAGTTTTAAAGGAATTACCAAGAGTTACAAGTTTTGACTTGAGTCATCAAGAAATTATAAATATGTGACCTTGGCATGAAACAAAGATTTGAGATTTTGATCTTATTCATCTCTTTCAATCAATCTTTCAATATTTTCTTTCATCTCTTTCAACAGATTTTTTCTGTTTCATCTTCTCTTCATCTTTCTAAAAGTTTTTGTTCAAAAAATTTTTCTTTCAAGAAAAGTTCTTTGTTAAAAAACTTGTGCTATTCATCTTTTTCATTCTCTTCTCCCTTTGCCAAAAAGAATTCGCCAAGGACTAACCGCCTGAATTCTTTTTGTGTCTCTCTTCTCCCTTTTCCAAAAGAACGAAGGACTAACCGTCTAAATTCTTTTGTGTCTCCCTTCTCCCTTGTCAAAGAATTCAAAACGACATAGTCTGAGAATTCTTTTGATTCTTTTCTTTCCCTTAAATAAAAGATTTCAAAGGACTAACCACCTGAGATATCTTTTGTTTCCCCTTCACAAAGTTTCAAAGGACTAACCACTTGAGAACTTTGTCTTAACATATTGGAGGGTACATCCTTTGTGGTACAAGTAGAGGGTACATCTACTTAGGTTGTTGTAACTGAGAACAAGAGAGGGTACATCTCTTGTGGATCAGTTCAAGTGGAGGGTACATCCACTTGGTTGTTCAAAGAGAACCAGGAAGGGTACATCCCTTGTGGATATTTGCTTGTAAAGGATTTTACAAGGTTGAAAAGAAAACTCAAGGACCGCAGATCGCTTGGGAACTGGATGTAGGCACAGGTTGTTGCCGAACCAGTATAAAATTCTTGTGTTTGTCTTCTTCTTCCCTACACTCTTTAATTTCCACTGTGCACTTTAATTATCGCTTTTACTTTTGGTTAAGTTTCTATTTTTGTTCTTTACTTTCTTAACATTATAGTAAAAGCCTAATTGAATCTAGTAACATTAAGAAGGATAGATTTTTTATTAGTAAAGGTTCACTAATAATTAATTCAACCCCCTCTTCTTAATTATTCTGAGGCCACTTGATCCAACAAGAGGCAGAACAAGAGGTTGAGGGGCGAAGACACGAACGATGGGGTTATCGGCAATGAAAATAGGTGGAGACGGCATGATCGAGCATGCGTGGCTTCATTATAGAGCTTCCATGGGAAGCTACCATGGGGAGTGATGCTGACTTGGGTGCGGAACTAGGTGGCTTGGGTGTGGGGCATGGAATCATAGGCGACATAGGAAGGGGAGGAGGAACGTCGGAGTGTGGTGTGAACTAAGGAGGAGGCATGTGAGGACGAGACGGAGGAGGATACTGGCTGGAGTGGTAAGAATAAGCGGTCGATAGAGGAGCTGACGACAGCGGCGCCGGTGGCTGCACCGACAAAGGAAACGAAAAACGTTGGCGGAATATCATGGTATGCAGTTGTTGGCTAATGAGATCGAGTTTGAAGAGCATGGAGGCGTGGAACAAGTCAAGATGGAGGTGAGTTCCATGGAGAACGGAATACATGGAAGCTTGGGTTGCGGTGAGGTTGGCTTGGGCTGCGGCGAGGTTGGCCATGACGGCTTCGAGGCGATCCAGGTTGGCGGCGGAAGCTGCGGCATCTGTCATTGAAGAGCGGAGAGGAGGACAGGTTGGACCAATTGATACGAAACACTATTCCATTCTACTGCTAATGCTAAGGAAGCTAAGAAAATACAAGATAAGTTTTCTAATACCTTTATTATTCACTGTGTTCCTTATTTATAGATTGCTCTTACAAAATATCTAAAGTTTGTTATAACAAACTTTTGAATATTGCCACTACTCAGGTAATGAAAATAAAACGTGCAAAATGATAACAAGCAAAGGAGGAACAGATTCTAGAAGCTGCTATGTTGAATCAAGCCATCAGCTGCAACAAACTCCTTACAGCTGAATTGCTATAAGATAGTAAGCACTTTCTCCTTTGACATAGATACAACAAAAAACTAGCATTTATCCTGGCTAACACGTTGGCGAAAAGCATCACCATAAAATTGAAACAAAAGCTTCAAATTTTTTATATTCTTGGATGTTCTCTTACCATAAAAACATAATATCATCAGCCTATATAAAACATGCGAAGGAGCAGAGGAACTCTTTGGTCTTGCCATAGGCATCAGATAATGGTGTTCTACCATATAAGATATCCCCCCCTGCTCAAAACATCCTCCGCTGGGCAAAAAAGAAGAGGTGATAAGGGATCACCTTGACGCACTCCCCCTCTTGAAAGATATATAACCCACTAGCTGGCCATTAATCCCAAAAAATGTGTATAACAGACTGTAGAATCACTTTTATCCATTTTCGAAACACACTATTAAAGCCAAAAGAATCCAGCACCTCTATAAGAAAATTCCAATCCGGGGTGTCAAAAGCTTTTCTAATATCAAATTTAATAACCAAATTACCTCCAAAGACCCTTTTATTCAGCAAGTTAATAGCCTCAGAAGTACAAATACAATTAGTAATCTGTCTACCTTTTATAAAACCATGATGCTAACTTGATACTATCTTGGGAGCAATGTCAAATAATCTATCAGTGAGAAGTTTAGTAATGATTTTAAACTGAAAATTTGCCGAAGCAATTGACGATAGAAAAACAATTAAATAATTCGTATTTTCATATATTTCAAAGATATGTATTCCATTTAATTTAATTATTTAAATAAAATATAAAAATAGATTAGTGTAAATTTTTACAAATACGTTTTATATGATAGAAATTTTTATTCTAATTGTTAGATTTGTAAAAAAAAAATGTTATCTAATAAAAATTATTGAATAATATGAGTGTATATTGATGTAAACTAATTTCTACTCTCATATTTTATAGCTACCTATGATTTCTATTGCTTTACCCTACTTTAATATTTCATGCTCTATGTTAGTGTAGTATGCCTATTTTAGCTGGCGATATAAAAGGAAATATATCAAGTGAAAACACTAATTTATTATGACAAAAAATAAAAATTTGGATTAAAAGTTTAAAAAAGTATAAAAGGAATTTAAATGTCAAAAAATTTAAGACTTACTAAAATGAATTTTTTACCAACTATTAAAATTTAAAACTATTGATAAAATGTCACAAAGGAATATTACCAAGTGAAAAAATTAATTTATTACATGTTTTTTTTTTAAATTATAAATATACACCCACCAAAAATAAACTACATGAATCAATTGATAAAAATTATTCCTCTACCTTCAAAATAAACTCCTCTTTCTACTTGTAGTACTTCTTTATATAAGCAACAAATTATTGAAAATTTCCATTGTTTTTATAGTTGAATTTACTTACATCTACATGATAGTGTAATAAAAAAATTGCATAATATTTGTTACTTTTTTAACGTTTTTTTTTTTTTGTAAGGATTCCATCAATATCCCATTCCCTTTCCTATTCCCATCTCTTTCTTTCCTTCTCCTTTCGTATCATTATCCATATTTCTTTTTATTCATGTACCACTCTTTTAATTATCCACCAGTTTCTTTTACATAAAAATATAAATAAGAAAGAAAGAAACAAATTGACAAAGGAACCCACCACCACCATTCCCCCTTTTTAATTATTATACCGATGACTTGCCCAAGATTGAAGGTTGGTCCTCTCCATTTTCTTTATTTATTTATTTATTTTTACGTGGGACAGACAGTGCTGCCCTCTCAGAAGGACCACTGGCATGCATCGCTAACAAAATATCGTCTATTTGTTACCCATAATTAAAATATTTGCAACCTGCTTAAAAAAAAAGCAAGTAATGCACCATAGCAAGTACCATCTTCGGGTTAGATCACACTATTGAAAATTAATGATAGTATTAAAATATATATTTTGCAAATCTGTTGCTGGGCTAGCAAAGTACCTTATTGTCCATGGAAATGACGTGTTAGTCATTCTTTTTTTTTCCAAAAAAATTAAGAGAAGAATAATTATAATCACAATGAGAAGCCAAACATCTCTCTCATGCAACATGGCCTCAATCATTAAATATTATGATTGTGCTTGATGAAAGCATAGTTAAATGAAAGGCTTCCAAGGTGAAAGATAGAGAAGAGTTTAAACTAATATCAAGTGGGGTCCACTCACACTAGACCCATGTGATTTCATTAGGGGGGTTCATTAAAATATAATTAGCCAAACAACTTCTAGTTCAATTAAATTTAGCGTTGGCATGCACAAATAAAATGATACACAATTTCTTAAATATTCAGCCACATACAGATAATGATAATGGTAATAAAAGAGTAATAAATCTAGCAGCTTACTTAACCCATTATGATTGACCATAGGAGAATTATAAAATGAAGATTAGTTATACCCTATGGATATAGTTGTTTGAGAGAATTTTGGTGACACGATCCTCCAAAAGTTTCCAAGCTATCCTTAGTTATTCATAAACAGCAAATGAATCAAAAGGGGAAAAGTGAAGACAAAAAAATATTGTGGATTTCAAAACTCCAGCAGTTAAAGAATTTTAGATGCAGATTCATTTTCAATTAGATTTTTAAGTAGAGATTTGGATCCTCACTCTTACCATCGTGATAGGAGAGAGAAGAGAGGATCCAAAAGCATTGCCGCAACCAAGCACTACCCTAGTATCTAGGATTATTTTCAAACTCCTGAGATCAGCCGTGACAAATGGCAATTAACTGACTTCTTTGTGTAGATTTAGAGAGTAATAATAAACAAATTATGGCATCTGATTGAAGTAGCCAGCTAGTAAACAAGGCCTAAGGGTAATAATCTAAGTGAAAATGGCATAAGAAAAAGTGATTATACTACGAGATGTAGAATAGAAACACTAATATCTGAGTAGTTGATGATAGCAATCAAGGCCTTAGTCCTAAAAAATTAATGAGCAACATGAAACATGAAAGACTTGAAGCATATTTATGCAGATTTATTTCCTCCTTTCTGCTTAAAACATCAGGACCAATCGATTTTAACTAATTAATGGTAAGGCAACAAGTGCTCAGATAAGCATTCAGCAACTACAATAAATATTCATAAAAAATCTGGCTCCATACGAATTTTTCTAGGTGAAAAGTGTGCAGACAAAACGTACATGTAATGCAATTGCTGAAAACTAGCAAACTAACTGAAGAATTCCCATCCCATTCCACACTGAATAGTTCGGGGAACTGTTAAAGTGATACCTTAGACAACTATATAGCTTTCAAAGACCAGATTGAGCTTACAACATGTGCCAGAGAGGGAGAGAGACTTATCAGGGATCAAAGTCATCAAACAAAGCCTCAACTTCACAGGGTAATTAGTGATACTTTCTTGTAAAACATAGAAGAAAAGCACATAAATTTAGGCAATTAAAACAGGACAAAATGCATATATAGAATGCCCCTATTTATAATAATACACTGCATATCACGCTCATAAATCGTCATTCAGTTGCTAATTAATATGTTCACTTCCCTTCCTTAACTGAAAATAATAAATCCTAAAAACAGACAATTAGCATAGAACCATAGACAAGGCAAATTCAAGCAAGAAAGATCAATAGAAGCTGTAAGTTATGTAGCACTTTAGAATTTAAAATTAAATTGGTAGTTCAAAGGTGCAAAATGGCTCTGCTTAGCATCTCCAAGTTGAAACTGAGATGAGATCCTTCCTTTGCCAGCAAAGAACAAGGGAAGACTGCCTCTTCTCAACATGGAACCCCTTACTAGGAGTCCTCTGCACCAAACACTCTGCCTGGGATTCTGTAAAGTTACTAAAGGTCAATGGTGAAAACCCAGATGACAAGAGAAGGTTTTTCCAAGGAAGTGCTCTTTCCTGCAAACCATGTCGACCCAAGACAAGCTTCTCCATTGATGGCTGAAGATAATACTTCTCAATCATCTGAAGGACATCTGGGTGAACATTAACCGCATCAAGTGACTCAAGCAGCCCTGAATAAGACTGAAGTGCAAAAATCAGATGCTGAGGAAATGGTGCATCAGTTCGATCACAACTTCTATCCAATGTAACCACAATTTTTGGCATGAGCTGCTTCACAAAGCGAAGGACCAAAGGTAGATATGATGGGTAATTTGAGAAAGAGCCAATAGGCATGTTAACCACTACAGCTTCACAGTCACGAAGTGGCTGGGGC
This sequence comes from Glycine max, assembly GCF_000004515.6. Taxonomy (NCBI): domain Eukaryota; kingdom Viridiplantae; phylum Streptophyta; class Magnoliopsida; order Fabales; family Fabaceae; genus Glycine; species Glycine max. Next base: position 21,109,021 of record NC_016088.4, read on the forward strand.
CAGGAAGCAGAATTTAAAGATTCAAGGCTCAGAATCTCAAGCTCAAAGGACATGTGTAACTCCCCAGCATATTGCTTCAAACTCTCCTGAGAGAAACTGAGCTCAATTTCATCATGGTGGGAGGGTGACACAAATGCAGTGATCTTGAGTTCAGGTGCACTGCCATTCCTGAGTGCTAACTCTTGCATGAAAGAAGACCACTGTCCACCAAGCCCAATATCAAAATCTATTATGTGAATGCGATCAAACCCTTCCACAGCTTCAAGCAGTGCTTGGTTACAAGTGAAATTGGCGAACTGCAGAACTGGTGAGATTTCTGAGAATGACTTGTAAGCACCAATCTTGAGCAAAAGGCCAGTGGGTGAGAAGGTGAAAGAACTGTTGTTGGCATTTGGATGGAGAAGTAATTGCAAGGCCTCTTTGAAATAAAAAGCAGCCCTCTGAAAAGGCTTCCCAATGGGAGAAAGTTGGTGATTGAGCCGCGCCAATATCCCATGCGCGAGTTCCAGATTACCGGCATCGATCAGCTCTGCAGCTTTGAAAAGCTGTTCAGTTATAGCCTGTTGAAGCTGATGGGTCGCCAAGTCTTCGCTGCCGGAGTTCACCATTTTCTGCTTTGGTGCCACCACCATGGATGGCCTCTGCAGCAGATGGTGAGGAAGCAGTTGGAGCTGCTGTTGCTGCCTCCGAAGTAACAGCTCTTGACCAGAATCCAAAAAGGGTGTCTTTGGAACCTGATAATTTGGGCCACAATTCAGGCGTTTCGCCGGAGGCTGAGGGAGAAGCTGATGATGTTCTTGCAGCTGGGCATATGTCAAAGGCAAAACTAAACCCGGGTTTGGCATAAACTGAGACTGATTTTGGTACAAAATGAACTGGGGATTGAGAACCTGTAGCTTCTCATCCAGAGGTTCTATTGGTTGATGCTGTTGTTGCTGTGGCTGAAACACACCCTGAGGGAGTGAAACTTGTGAGAGATTGCTAGCTGAAGTAGGGAATCCTGTAGGGTTTGGATTCAGACCAGAACCAACACTGGGAACATTAGGGCTAACATTACTGTGGGAATTGAAAGGGAAATCAGCACAATTCCCAGGACCAGAAGGGTCAATGCTGCTGCTCACAAAGTTGACACTAGGAATGGGGTCAAGCACAGAACTTTGATTCACCAAACCAAAACCCACTCCAAGCCCATTCAATTCAACATCCTGAGAGGCACTTCCACCCTGCAAAAGCTTGGTCAAACCCACAGATGGGTCCTCAATGTCCCCCATAATCAACTTGAGAATGGAATGATCTTCACCTGGTGACTCAGACAACACACTCTCCCAATCCTCCATTCCCAGTCCACATCTTGCCTGTCCAACAACCTCTAACCCTCCTTGAGGTGGGTTGTTCTCCTTCTCGGCCACCGTGGCCGTGGCCGCACCGGTGGTGCTATCCGCGGAGCCCCAGCCTCCGCAGCCGCCGCTGCTGGCGCGTGAGGAAGACAGTGTAGAGGAGGATGTGGGAGGGCTGCTTGTTTTCCTTTTGAGGTCCAAACCAGAAACGGCGGGCTCAATGCCCACATAGCAAAAGTTTTCCCTTTGGGGGTTCCACCTTTGCAGAAACTGCTCTTGCTGCGGGAGTAACAACGAATCTGAAACAGCAGCAACAGAAGCAAAATCTAAAACCCCGTTCCCTCTAAATTCCTGAAAGGGTAGGGGCACGGCCTTCATTTAAATCAACCCCGACAAGTTGGTACAAGACAAACTCAACAACCCCCAAAAAAACCAACAAAATGGGTTTCGGTTAAGGAAGGACTCAGTGCACAAATTGATAACCTCAAAATACCAGGTGGGAGAACAAAAGACAAAGATCTGAGCTTTAACGCACTAGTAGTCAAATACATGCACTTGTGTTCAACAAACCCATTTCAGCAACAACAAAACAACAACAAGAAGAATAACAAACACACCTCACCTCATTCATTCTCCTCCATCTTCTTTCACTCGCACAGCTTCCTCTTGTTTTTCTCCAATATCCCTATTTCTTTTTTGTTTCTCTCTCTTTTTCTTTTATGTGATGGTTCAAAAACCCATCTTTGTTCTTCTTGTGATGTGCACAGTACAAAAAGAAATAACTTTAAATGGGGTTTTCTTTCTTTCTCTTGTCTGTGGAGTAGCCTTGTCCTCCTTGTGTTTTCTGCTGTAGATGGATGCGTGCAACATATAAAAGTGGTAAAGTGCGCTCTCTCTCTTTCTCTCTCTTGAATTTTTAGGCTTATTAATATAAAATATTTATGTGGCTTTTGTCTGTAGACGTTGTTATCTCGCATGGTTGGGTCTCTGTCACACTCTGTCCCCACTCGCAGATGTAGTGCGCACAATTTATAGTTTTGGTTTGGGAAAGGTGTATGTTAATATTATCTCTCCATTTGTTAACAGTTTTTTTTTATAAAAAAAAAAACTATTCTCTTTAAATTTTTATTAAATACTTGGGATATAATAACAATTTATTAAATGCTTAAAACGAAATTTATGGGTAAAAATTTGATTCCATAATGTTCTTATAAATATTAAAATACAAATAATTAAATTTTTTTCATAAAATTAGATAAGAAAAAGTAACTAACAGTAGTATATGCTAATAAAAAGAATACATTTAAATTGCATACTTATATATAAATATTTAAAATTAAAGATTTTTTAAATTTACATAATCACTTAAAAATTACATAACTTCTTAAAGCATTCTTAACTTATATGTTTTAATTTTAATTATTTATAAAAAAATATTTAATATGTATTTTTCTCATTTCGTGTAAAAATAGCAAGTAATTTTAAGAACGAAGATAATTTAACTAAACTATTTAATTATGTAAAAAAAAAACTAAACTATTTAATCAAGTGATTCTTTTTGAAGAATAAGATAACAAATAGGAAAGAAAATCAAATTGCAATTATATCCCATGAGATTTATTCAAATTACACTTGCATCATTTCCTTTTTTTTATTCATTTCTTTGGAACTTTCTTAACAATGTGAACCTCTGGTAAATTTTTTTTAAAGTAAATTATATTCTTACCTTTTTTTCAAAAAAATAAATGATAATTTTTTTTTAAAAAAAAAAACAACATACTTCACTTTCTAAGTTTCTCCCCACACTTCCCTATTTCTTTTTCCCTCATGTTCATCTAATCTTCTCTCACTAAACCCACATATTCAAACCCACAAATCAAAAGCCACCACCCCTCCTCCTCATGCCGCCCTCTTAGCTCATGACCCCCACCTCCACTCATAGCACATGTAACATCGTGTGTTTTCATAATGATTGATTAAGTAATTTTAATTAATTATCAAGTATAATTAAATTTAAATTAAGTGATTCAAGTAAATTAATTATTTATGTGGGGATGTGGTGCTTATGTTTTCATGTTTAGTGAATTTTAATGAGTTTAGGCTTGATCAAATGGGCTTTGATGTGTGCTAAGGGGGTGGGTGTGCTAAGAGAAAGCCTGAATATGAAAAGGATAATTATAAAGGTCATAAACCCTTCCCTAACCCTCACAATTCAGATTTTGCATTTGCAAGGGACTCTCTTTCTCATTTCTTCTTCTTCTCCTAGAGAGACCCAAATCCTACAAGCTTGAGGTTTGGTGTCGGTGATCAAAGGAGACATTTTTCTTCTCCCTTTGATGTTGTTTGGCTTAGCCACAAAGTGGTAAGCACCTCTTCTTCCTCCCTTGGGTTTCATTTTCATTTTCATTTTCCTCAGAGTACCCATGGAAGCTCATGAAAAAACTTTGTTTGTGGGTTTTTGATTCTATTTGTTGTCATTTTTGGTTTTGGGTGATGTTGTTGTGATGAGCCTATTGTTGGTGTAATGACCCTCCTTGTCGCTAAGATATCACCACTCTAAACTACGAAAATTTCAATTTTTAAATGAAAACTCCGTTAATTTGCTTATGAAAAATGAAAGTAAATTTTTCACGATATACATATATCAAACAACGCACAATTACTTAAATAAATACATATATAGATATAGTAACTCAGTATGCATCATCCACATAATGAAAAGTAAATTAACTTATACATATAATTAAATTTATAATTTACATTCTCAATTAAAAAAAAGAATTATAGAATCAGCTACAAAGGAGTTGATTAACAAAACACAACTCTCTCCCAAAATAATCCCAAAGTCATCACATCGACTTGGCGGCTCCTGTTCGATGGCCGGCAAGTGCACCGGATCGCGCAAGTAGTATAAAACGATAAGTGAATACCGAGTATCGAACTCTCAGGGAACTTGTTTTACTTGGTAAAATTGTGGTTCAGTAAATAAGTGTCTTTGGATGAAAGTTTGATGCGTGGTATGGACAAGTATGCAAACTAAACTATTCAAAAGTAAATCACGTGAGTAATGATGTGTGAAGACAAATAAAAAAAAAACGTGTTGGTCTTTCTACTGGATGACTGATGTTATTAAGGATGTTCTCTGCCTAACAATGTTCATGTGTTCTATGTTGTCTCCTGGACTACTAAACCCCGATGTCTCGTGCATGTTTAGCCTAATCCTAATCAAGCGTCATCCTCAAATCCCTCTTGTTGGACTAAACTTAACTAGAACCGCATTAAGACATAACATAACAAAAACTAGGTTACCGTACCCCGATGTCTCATAAAAATACGATAAGCTAGCCCTGTCCTATCAAGTTCTAAGGATCAAACCATTTCCCAATGTGAGTGACCCTAACTAAGCATGCAGTTACGTGATCAAGACAAAGGCACACTAGAATTGAGTATTGATATCACAATGAACACATAAAACATCATTAGATAGATATACAAATATTTACATCAAGTACCTCATAGGAAGAACCAACTGAGGGTTTAGCTCTCCATAGCAGGGAAGCTTCCTTTACAACAATGAGAAGAGAAGATGAAAGATAGAAGAAATACAAGTAGTGGGGATGTCTCCTCCACCTCTAGAAACCTCACAATCTCTCAAAATATCATCCAAAGCTCCGCAAGATGGCTTCCTCGACAAGCTCAGCTCTCTCTCAGTCTCTCCACAGCCAAAAACTCTCAAAAAACTCAACAGCCCCTCCAAAATCGAGATTTCAGCTTTAAATAGGCAATCCTGTCGATGGGCGCTCGCTTAGTGAAAGATGAGCTCGCTTAGCCGCGTAAGTGACTTCTGGCTTAGCGTTAGTCTTCTCGCTTAGCCTAAGGGTTAAAAGCGGTGCGCTTAGCGAGTTCACACTCGCTCAGCGCCTCTGTACAACTCATCCTTCTTCTAGATTTTTCTGCGCGCTTAGCCGGAGGATAGTGCGCTTAGTGGATGGCTCGCCCAGCACGTGGCGTGGCTTAGCAAGTTCATAAATTATGCACTTCACCAATCTTGCCTGAAATTGAAAAGGAATAATCATTAAATACACAATATTGGGATATTGACTACCTATTACTTAAATTAACAAAAAGTAATTACAATACTACCCAAAACAACTATAAATGGGAGGAGTCATATACAATTTACAACATTTTCTTACACAAAAGTTAGTCGTATGTACTGACTAACAGCTCCACAAAAGAATCTCACTTCACGTACTCTACTATTGTCCTTCTACTCCCACGAACAAAGGTTCACGATCATCATAGGTACCAACCACACAGTACAAAAAATTGCAAGGGTGAGTTTATTATAAAAGAAATTAATACAAAAATCAAATAACCATAATTAGTAAGAAAACATTAACAAATACCATAAGCATACACAAATATCCATTAGTCTAACATACACTCAACAAGTAGTCATCATCCGTCCATAATTTCAATCAATCATGCTCAGTATGATGCATGCACCTGACCTCAACTCTCAAATGCAATGTGGTACCATTCATCAAGGAAATAGCCTAAGTGTGTCTGCACGACACTCTCATTTAGGAAAACTAGGCAGCAAGTGTTGAGGTCACCCTGTCATGCACATGCAACTCCCGTCTCCCCATGGTGATCAACCTGAGTCTTAAGGGAGTTCCAAATCGAGTGACATGCCCCCAAGTACAAGTATTCCCCCTCATGAGAAACTACAAGTACTTACTGACAAAGTTTATACTATTTCCATGAATTATGAAGTATGAAACATGGACACCATCAATGCACTGACCATGAATAATTAAAGATTCTAAGCCATCCCCCTCCAGAGATGCTCAAAACTCTTTAACCACTTTATTTCCCCCACTAGGGATATCCAACATGGTCACTACACCCCCTATGTACATGCACATCACACATCATCACAATGACATTTTCAACATCAACAACATCTCATCTCAATGTCATTATCAACATCAACATCATCTCATCTCAATGTCATTCTCCACATCAATATCATCTCATCTCAGTGACATTATCAACATAATCATCAATAACAACATCATCTCATATCAATATTATCATAAACACCAACATCATCTCGTATCAATTATTATCAATATCATCTTCAATAACAACATCATTCTCTATCAACATTATCATAAACATCAATGTCACCTTATATCAATTAATATCATCAATGTTGGATCGAGTGGCCTCAGAATAATTAAGAAGGAGGGGTTGAATTAATTATTCCTAAAACTTTACCAAATAAAAATTACTCTTTTAAGGTTTTTACTTTTGTTGTTAAGAGAATATGGAGTAGAAGAGAAACTTAACAGAAAGTAAAAGCGGAAATTAAATGCACAACGGAAAGTAAAAGAGTAGGGAAGAAGGAAACAAACACACAAGGATTTTTATACTAGTTCAGCACAAACCCGTGCCTACCTCCAGTCCCCAAGCAACCTGCGGTCCTTGGGATTTCTTTCAACCTTGTAAAAAACCTTTTACAAGCAAAGATTCACAAGGGATGTACCCTCCCTTGTTCTCTTTGAACCTAGTGGATGTACCCTCCACTAGAACTGATCCACAAGAGATGTACCCTCTCTTGTTCTTAGTCAAACCCAAGTAGATGTACCCTCTACTTGTGCCACAAAGGATGTACCCTCCAATGTGTTAAGACAAAGATCTCAGGCTGTTACACCTTTGATACTTTGTGAATGGGGATACAAAAGAATTCTCAGGCGGTTAAACCTTTGAACGCTTTTGTATTAGGGAATGAGAAGAATCAAAAGAATTCTCAGACTGTGTCGTTTTGAATTCTTTGACAAGGGAGAAGGGAGACACAAAAGAATTCAGGCGATTAGTCCTTGGCGAATTCTTTTTGGCAAAGGGAGAAGAGAATGGCAAGGATGAATAGCACAAGTTTTCAAGGTTTGGAAAAACCAGAAAACTTCAGAAAACTTTTGGTACAAAGAAGAAGAAGAAGTTCAAAGAGATTCAAGGCTTGTAAAGGATTGTAAGAGATTGTTAGAAAGACTTGGAATAATTGATTCAAAATGCAAAACAAAGCCTTGCTTTTATAGACTCTTTATGTCTGGTCAAGAAAGCCATTCAGAAGAGTTATATCTTTTAGAAAAACTTAAAACTCATTTGAAAGAGTCAAAACCTTTTTGAAGAGTTACATCTTTAGATTTTTCAGAAACAAACACTGGTAATCGATTACCAAATATGTGTAATCGATTACACAAAGCTTTTGAATGAAACAATGTGACTCTTCACATTTAAATTTGAATTTCAATGTTCAAGGGCACTGGTAATCGATTACCAAAACATTGTAATCGATTACAGCCTTTTGAAAATATTTGGAACGTTGTAAATTCAGTTTGAAAACATTTTCAAACTCATTTTGCTACTGGTAATCGATTACAACAATATGGTAATCGATTACCAGAGAGTAAAAACTCTTTGGTAAAGGTTTTGTCAAAAACTCATGTGCTATTCAAAGTTTTGAAAAACTTTTTAATACTTATCTTGATTGAGTCTTTTCTTCATTCTTGAATCTTAAGTCTTGAATCTTGAGATCTTGAATCTCTTGAGTCTTGAATCTTGATCTTGTTTGTAGGCTTTCTTCTTGAGTCTTGAATTCTTCTTGATTCTTGAACTCTTTGACTTGTTCTAGATTTTCTTGAGATGGATGTTCTTTGATTCTCTTGAGCTTTTTGTTCATCACTTTTGTCATCATCTTTTGTTGTCATCATTGTTATCATCAAAACACCTTTGAATCATTGTTGATTCATCATGAAGCTTTGCTTCCACAATCAATAACAATATGATTGGTAAATTACATTCCACATATACATACATATATAGTTCATGCCTGAGATTCACACTCCCCAGGTCTTCATACAACACAAGTCTAATAAAAACAATAATGTCATTTATCAATAACAGACGTATCACATTCCATTAGTCAAAAACATTGTTTTCTTGAAAACCACATGCAATAGGGACATGCATACATCCCTATATTCAGGTTCCCTGACCCCAACTATGGTATTAAAAACCCTAAATTATAATAAACTCCCCTCACCTATCGTGAGTTCTCCGTCAATTCCTCTTTGCGATGCTTAGAGCCCTCTCTCGTTCATGTTTGTCAGTCCAAATGCAAGGTTCTATATACCAAATTGAAGGAAATTTAGTATAGATTTCAAAAACAAGATTAATAACAACATTCAGGTTCAATTACCCCTGTCAAAACATAAAGAGCTAAGGGGTGTTTAGGATTCTACTAAAAGGAGACGTCATTTTGAAATTCTGATCACGCCAATGTGATCGGGGTTCAATGAAGGTCACAAAAATAACATTAATTTTATAAAAAAAAGATAACTTTTACAACGTCTCATTTCCAAGGGTTTTCAAAGGAAGTGTAAAAACACCATATTACAGTACCCAAAACAAAAGAGACACTAAGAGAAACTCAAACTAACTAAGAGAAAGGCTTAGAAGTCAAAATTACCTCATAGAAGCTACGAAAGAAAGTATTGAGGTATTTTTATTCACTGAATCCTTGAGGTGGATTCTGAGGATTCCGCTCTGATTAAAATGTTCCTCTTGGTGCGGTGGTTCGGCGGCAAGCAACGGTGGTGTCGCAACCTACCCTACGACTGGACGGCGAAAGCAAAATAAATAAGCCAAAGTGTTCGTCTCCTAGGGAGAAAACGAGCGAAGTCGCCACCAATGTTTATTCCAGGAAAACATTAGAAAAATCAAAAAGAGGTCTGCAAATTTCGAAAATAAGGGTTCAGGAGTTGTTTACACATAGGGAAGGTATTAGCACCCCATGCGCCCGTCACAAGGGACAACAACCTTTAATCGAGTGTGCAAAATATGACTTCAAAATTATTTACTTTTCCTTTTTTATATTTTATTTTTATTTTTTTGGGATCGACAAAGGTGTTGCCTTTGCTTCTACGTATCCTCAGATGCGATGAGGAATTCAGACCTATGTAGTTCTTTAAGTCTAAAAGCTTGTGTGTTGAGTTGGCTTTATGCATTTGAAAGATTCATTTTAGTTGCGAACAAAAAGTCATTTAAGGCGTTGGACCTTGAAACGATGTTTTAAATTTTGAAAAGTGGAGAGAATCGTCAAGGCGTTGGACCTTGGAACAATCTCAAGTGATATTTGATGAAATGAAGTTAGTTATGAGTTGGTTTTATTTTTGGTTTTATTAACTTCGAATGTCTTTAAAAGACAACTTTGTGGCGCTAATGATCGGTTAAGATTGAGCTTTACAAAGAAAAAGAGATTGCCGATGATAGATGGAGAAGATGAATGTGCATAAAACAACAAAGGGGGACCCCTAAGGGTACATAGATCACATTCAAATCTTTAAAATAAAACTAACCAATGGTCGCATGAAGAACACAAAACAAGAAAATGACGTAGGGATTGGTCGCAGTTGCAATTCGGCTGCGCCTCAGCCTCATTTCCTCTTCTTTCTTTCTTCTCTCAATTCCTTCAACTTCTGACCCTTGGAACCTCCCCTCAGCCTCCCTAGCATGCCTATTTATAGGAAAATGGGCACTTTGGGGCAATGACAGCTCGCCCGGGCGAGCTAAGCCTTAGTTATGAAGCAATGAGCTGGCCCAGGCGAGCTGATTTCTTAATATTGAAGTCTTTTGGTGGCCCAGGCGAGCCAGAGGCTAGCCTAGGCGAACTAGGGTCCAGGAAAACCAAGGAAAAGACCCTTTTGCCCTCCTTTCTTGGTATCTCTTGCCTTCATGATCGAAACACTAAATGGTTCCTTGCTTTGCACTGTAACTGGTGTTTTAACACCGTAAGTGGACTAGTAAGAATCAAAAGACAAATGAATGATAGTCTCCAAATGAAATTAGGGTATGAAAGGCGGCTCGTGGTGGCCACCAATGGTTGTGGGTGATGGAGGAGGAGTTTCTAAGGTGGGTGATGGAGGAGGAGTTTCAAAGGAGATTTTCTAATCCTCTACACTAAGTTCCAAACGACCTTTATCTTTGCCTACAACATATCCAGTAGTTGCCATGCTGGGATATTCTGGAATAATGGAGACTTCATCCTTTTCTTCTTTCGTGATCAATTAATGGTGTATTGTGTCAACTTGAAGAATGCTTTCTTGATGTGTTTCAATCTCTGCATACTCTTCTTCTCTTCTGACCACAACTTTAGTCATGTCGTCCACCAACTTACCAATCTAAGTCTCAGCTCTTTTAAATGCTTGTTGCATTGAATCTACTGTACCTTTGTATTGCATTAATAGGTCATCTAGATTAAACATTCCTTTTACTTCATTGTGATAATAAGGTTGCCATTCTGATTCCCATTGATGATCTTTAGATCTAGCTTGATATGTCATGAAGTCTGCCAATACACTTTCAAGATCAGGAGCTCTTCCTTTCTCATGATAATTGTACATGGTCGACTCTTGTCTACAGTCAGATTTATTTATAGAATAGAAATAACAACTATCTTGGTAATGTTCTTCTCCAGCAAAATCACAATTTATGAATGGAATAGAGATAACAATCTTCATGATACAGCGGTAGAAAAATGAAGGATTGAAGAAATACAAGCGGTGAGGATGTCTCCTCCACCTCTAGAACCTCACAATCACTCACAAACTCATCTCAAGCTCTCAGGACGACTTCCTCTTCAAGCTATGTTCTCTGCAGGTCTTTGCACAGCAAAATCTCTCCAAACTCTCCGGATTCAAACCCTTCTCTCTCTAGAATCTCTCACATGCAGAAGCTCCTCAAGAAAAATGGCCAAAATCCATTCCAAAATTTGGTTTCAGGCTTAAATAGGTGGCCTTGATGGTGCTTGCATGCTTAGCGCAACTCTTGACCGCTTAGCGCACATTAGTGGATTTCGGCTTAGCGCGTGTTTTTCTCGCTCAGTAGATGGACTGAAGCAGTGCGCTTAGCTGGATGACCCTTCGCTCAGCGAACATGCACAACTCATCCTTCTTCCAGATTCTTCCTCGCGCTCAACCAAAGGAGTGGTGCTCTCAGTGAATGGCTCACTAAGCCAACAGATTGGCTTAGGGAGCAGATGAAAATCAACACTTCACAAACTTGCCTAATTAACCTGAAATTGTGAGGAAATGATTATTAAACACACAAAATGGAAGTACTAAGTATTTATTACCTATCTTTAACAAAAAGTAATTACAACACTACAAAATAACCATAAATTGGAAGAGTTTGATACAATTAACAGGTTTTATACACAAAACTTAGTCGTATTCATCGACTAACAACTCCCCCAAATTTACAGTTTTGCTTGTCCTCAAGCAAATAAAGAACAACTCACTGGTCCCCAAGTGACAATAACATGCAGTGACTATGTATAAAGGTGTATGCAACAAAAGTTATTGATTGCATGATAAAAGAATGAAGCAAAATGCCCTCATCACTTGTCTTTCACAAAGCATGCAGTTATTCAAAGATAAGAATAAAATGTAACTTGTACAATTAGATGAAGTTAGGCATAAAAAAAATATCAAGGAAAGTATCTTAAACCACAGTTTCACTGCTACTGTTTCACTCAAGAACAAGTGTTTAAGCTATTCATCAATAACAACTAGCAAGAGGTCCAATCTTTGAACTTCATCTCAGGCCATAAAGTCAGAAATGCATAAAAATAATTAGAAGGACTTTCACAGGCTTGTAGTGAGGCTTGGCTACAAAAAATCATTGGTTTTTCTAGGATTCAAAGGCTTAGATTCTAAGATAGCATAAATCCTAGACTTATCCAACTAATCTTTTCATACAATTAGCTTACTCACTAGCCTGTTACTTTAATTTGTCTTTGACCTTATTACAATAACACACATTTTCTTTGCTTGCTCTTTTTTTTTAACACACAACTTATTTATTGTGTGTGCTGATGCTTTAACTTTTACTTTACATCCCAATCAACTCCCCCAAATTTGGGGTAAATTTCCTTGAACCATATGCTCTCCTAGAATCTAAGCAAGGTATCTGGAGATATTCATTCAAGTTCAGGGTTCAATTTTGAAAATGTAATTTAGCTCACAAAGGGTGCAAAGGATACAATTATTATTCAAGGTAAGCTTTTTGGTCAATTGCCTTGTATATACACAATCATGGCCTTCATCATGTCCTCATTCATACATTTCATTCTAAAATTTAGAGATTGATGCAAAGACTATTACTCACAGCTAGTCGTTCACTCACAGTTTAAGATCACACTCTCACTGGTTATGGTTCAAGCTTTTCTTTCATAATCAACCTGTATATTGACTAACAATTCTAATTGCATATTCACATTCTTGTTCTTTCTTTGTCTAACATACATACTTGCTCAAACTCATGAAAAGGAACACAAACTCCATCACAATCATGCATTCAATCCAAAAATCAATTCATAACACCAATTTTCACAAAAGGACAAAAGTGTTTCACTGCAATATCATCAAAGTCAAGTTAAACTGTTCCATATGCTTCAAAACAAGTATACTAGCTAACCACAAACAAAATAAACAACAGTGTATATAAACATTAACCAAAATCACTAAAAACAATGTACTGAAACTATAATCATTATAATAATAATCCAAAAAGCATTGTCAGGAATTTAGAATTCCTATGACTAGTCCTGAGTGTCCCGTGTCTGAACATCCTCCTCATCTGTCAGATGAAGTACTGGAGTAGCTGGAGGAGAAGTGCTCAGAGTCAGGACTGGTGTAGTCGGGTCCTCTGGTATCTCAAGTATAGGAGTGGAGGGGTCTGCTGCATGCTGAGGTGAGGATAGGTCCACCACTGGTGAGGGTGGATCCGATGTGACCTCTCATGATCTCTTAGGAGTAGCAACAACTTCCTGTCTAACCTGTTCTCACCCTCCTCCTCCTCTACAATGAATGGCTCTGGAACGGTGGCCTCAGATGACGCTTCCTCTACATGCTGTGGTACTTGGGCTATGGGACCTTCATCTTCCCTGTGAAGAGAAGGTTGGGCCCCAGGCCAGGCTACCATTTCCAAAAACTGCTCAATGGAAGGAATGGATCCTGGAGGCATCACCACCTGTAAACTCTGAAGTAAAATGATCTGTCCCTGATGAATGCTTTGAAGCATGGCTTCAAAGCGCTGAGAATCCGTCTGAGCTGGGACTGAAGGAGCTGCTGATGTGGATGCTGGAGTAGAAGCTGCAGATGTGGAAGGAAGATCAGCTGGCCTCGCCCTCGCCCTCCTAGCCACTCGGATAGAAACTGTCAGATCATCAGGATTCCAACAGTTCTTCTGGATGTAGGCCAAGTTAATGACTAGGCTCAAACACTCAAAAGTAAGGCTTTCAGAGACAACCCCTCTGGCTCGACATAGGGCGGTGATTAAAGCAGGAAACCAAAGTCTAGAAGAGTTAGACTAGGCTATAGAAGTCATCTGGCCAGAAATGAGAGCTCCTATGTTCATGTCCATGCAAGAGACTAGGCCAAAGATCAGCCTAGCTCTATCCACTATCAGGTTAAAGGTGTGCGATGTGGGGGCCAGGTTGGAGTATGAGAGAACACTCCACACCTGGGCTAAATTCGTTAAGTCCTTCCTTAGGATCCTCCCAGGATGGCCCTCAGTGTTCAAGATGAACCCTCGGCCTGGTATGCATAGGGTAGCCTCAATCTCCCTAGGATCTGATGACAGCCTGTAGTATCTGGAGTATGTGGGCTAAGTCTCACCCTCTGCCAACACCACAGGGGTCTCTAGGAATGTGATGAGGCTGTCAGCGTCGATCTTCACTAGATGGCCTCTGACCCTGGCTTGCTTTGGTGAAGGGCCCTCAGAGCTGTATAGGTTTGCATAGAACTCTTTCACCAAAGCTACATCTATGCTCCCATCAACCAAATTGATGAGGCATTTATGGAGATTATGCCTCTCCAACTCAGTCTTAAAATTATCAAACTCAATGTGATAGATTTCCACCTTCCTCTTTGGCAAGATGTTTCTCCCCAATACATTATCAGTGTACAGATTCCATCATCTAAGGAGTGAAATCTCCTTGTATCATATTGAGTTGTGGGTCTTGAACCGATACTCTTGCGTTTCCTAGAGGCCATCTGCAAATAAAGGAACCAAACAGTTAATCAGGACACAAGTTATTCAAATTCAAAAACTGAAAAATAAAACTGAAAAGGCATTGGCAGCTTAGCGAGACATGGCCCGCTTAGCGGATGTTGCAGAAAATTTTGGTCTTGCATAATCAGCTTAGCTGGCAAGTGCCCGCTAAGCTCATCAGGGTCACACTTAGCGACACCATGAAATTCATAAAATTTACTAAGTATGGGAGATTAGCGAGCCAGGCTCGCTTAGCCCAATGGTTGCCGCAATGAAATGCACTTAGATCATGTACGCTCGGCTTAGCGTGCGACTTTCAGCAAAAAATTTGACTAAGTTACCTAGGCTTAGCGAATCAGCCTCGCTTAGCCACAGGTATTTCAGCAAGAGGATGAGTGTTCATCCTCAAAAGATGAACTCGCTTGGCGCAGTAGGTGGGCATAGCGAGTGCGTCTGGAAATGCATAAATTCAAGCAATGTTTATGAACTCGCTTAGTGCAGCAGGCGCGCTTAGCGAGTTCATCATGTTTTCCAAAAAAAGTGCAGAAAACAAACTTCGTTTTCTTCTCTTTTTTAAGCCTCTAAAAGGCATTATCAAACATGCAAGACAGTCAAAAAATATCTTCACAGTATAATCATTCATAAAGTCTTAATTTTTACCTAATCTAATATCATGAAAACCCTAAAGATTGAAAGCTAAAATCTATGGTTTTCTACCCTAAGGTTCAACAAAATAAAAGAATAAGGGGAGTAAGGAACTTACTTGTATTGTTGATGCTTTGTGAAGATAAGTAAACAATGCAAATAGAAAGCACAGATGCAAGGTGCACAAATTTTGGGAGACAGAGATTACAGGGAAAGTGTTTGCGAAATCTGGGCAAATGTGAGTGTAACTGATGTTACACTCACTTAAGCAATTTTTGAGCCTCTCGCTTAGCGAGCCAAAGCGCTAAGCGAGCCAGAGAAATGTTTAGTTTCTCGAAGATGTTCGCTTAGCGGCACCGTGCGCTCAGCCAAAATTTGAAATTCAAATTTCTAATTTTTTTTTAAACGTAAAAGGCTTGGCTTAGTGCGCAGATAGGGCCGCTTAGCTAGTTATGTAGATCAAAATACCTGCAACTCTCGCTAAGCCTGGTTCTGGGCCGGCTTAGCTAAAATAATGCATCCTGATTACAGAGGGGTAGGCGTTTAGCGGTTAATGGATCACTTAGCGCTGCTTTGGTCGTAAGGAATTGGGCTAAGCTGGCATGAGTTTTGCTTAGCTCAATGAAACCCAATTCTGGCTGCAATGAAATGAGCTTAGTGGTGACGTGTCGCGCTTAGCCAGTGAATGCAATGCGCTTAGTAGGAAGGCCATCGCTTAGCTGAATTCAGATCGAATTGAAATTGGCTTAGCTCAGCCTTGGCTAGCTTAGCGGACCAAGTCAGCTTGAGATGCAAGGGTTGAGCGCTAAGTGCTAGAGACTCTCGGCTTAGCGAAAGGACTGTTTTTCAGAAAAAAAATTCTAATTTATTTTTCAGTCCTTTCCTCAAGAAATTGAAACCCTTATATCTATCATTCAAAAACAAGCTGATATACCCCAATGTACTGTTTATGAAGCAAGTTCCACATTAAGCAATGCATAAAAGAAAACAAAAATTAAAATTGGGTTGCCTCCCAGGAAGCACTTCTTTAACGCCATTAGCTTGACGATTTTACCTCAATGGGTGATAAAATGTACTGTGTTGTATGCCCGTGTAAATTCTTCACCATGGTACAGTTTCAACCTCTGCCCATTTACTACCCATATTCTGTCAGGATTTTGAGATTGTGGGTCGTATAGCTCTATTGCACCATAAGATTGAACTTTATTGATAACAAAGGGTCCAGACCATTTGGATTTCAGCTTACTAGGAAATAATTTTAATCTTGAATTAAAAAGTAGTACTTTTTGTCCCGGTTTGAAGTCTTTCTTCAATAGTTTTTTGTCATGATAGGTCTTGACTTTTTCTTTGTAAAGTCTTGAAGATTCATAAGCTGTTAATCGCATTTCTTCCAGCTCCAACAATTGGATCTTTTTGTGCTCTCTGGATGCCTTCTCATCAAAGTTCAGAAATTTCAGAGCCCAATATGCCTTGTGTTCCATTTCAACTGGTAAATGACATGATTTGCCATACACCAGTTGAAAAGGAGACAAACCAATTGGAGTTTTGTATGCAGTTCTGTATGCCCACAGTGCATCTTCCAATTTGGCTGACCAATCTTTTCTAGTTGACGCCACTGTTTTCTCTAGTATTTTCTTTAATTCTATGTTGGATACTTCTGCTTGCCCATTAGTTTGAGGGTGGCAGGGGGATGCCACTCTATGATTCACATGATATTGACTCAACACCTTTTGAAGTTGAGTATTACAAAAATGCGAACCACCATCACTGATTAAGATTCGAGGCACCCCAAATCGAGCAAAAATATTCTTCTTGATAAACTTCACCACAATCTTAGCATCATTTCTTGAAGTGGCCATAGCTTCCACCCATTTAGACACATAATCAACAGCTACCAAAATGTATTCATTTCCTGCAAATGAAGGAAATGGACCCATGAAATCAATACCTTAACAATCAAAAACTTCAACTTCCATAATGTTTTGCAGAGGCATCTCATTCCTTCGAGAAATTCCCCCTATTCTTTGACATTGGTCACACTTTAAGACATGGTGATAGGCGTCTTTAAAGAGTGCTGGCCAGAAAAATCTTGACTGTAAAACCTTAGCTTTTGTTTTGTCTCCGCCATAATGCCCGCCACATGGTGAATTGTGACAATGCCACAATATGCCCTTGGCCTCCTCACTTGTCACACATCTTCGAAGAAGATTATCTGCACCTACTTTGAACAAGTGTGGATTATCCCAAATATAATGTCGGGCATTATGAAAGAATTTCTTTCTCTGCTGCCAATTAAGGTCTTTGGGAATGACACCTGCTGCCTTGAAATTAGCAATATCAGCAAACCAGGGCCTCCCTGCAATCAAAAACAAAGATTCATCAGGAAATTTATCTTTTATTTCAGCCTCCTTTAAAGTGACCTCTTCATTCACTAATCTGGATAGGTGGTTTGCTACCACATTTTTAGAACCTTTCTTGTCCTTGATGACTAAATCAAATTCTTGAAGCAACAGTATCCATCTGATCAATCGTGGCTTGGAGTTAGCTTTGCGCAACAAATATTTAATTGTTGCGTGATCAATGTAAATCACTATCTTTGATCCCACCAGATAAGATTGAAATTTCTCAAGTGCATACACGATTGCCAACAATTCTTTCTCAGTGGTGGCATAGTTAATCTGAGCATCATTCAAAACTTTGCTAGCATAATAAATAGTATGAAACATTCTACCCCAGCACAACACCTACTGCATAATCACTTGCATCACACATCAATTCAAACTCTTGTCCCCAGTCTGGTGCTGTAATCACAGGAGCAGAGACCAACTTGGCTTTGAGAGTGTTAAAGGCTTCTAAACATTCTTCGTTAAACACAAACACAACATCCTTGCTCAACAGATTACTTAGGGGTTTAGCAATTTTGGAGAAGTCTTTAATGAATCACCGATAAAATGACCTAAAAAACTCCGTATGCCTTTTACATTAACTGGAGGTGGAAGTTTATCAATAACATCTAGTTTTTGCTTTTCCACCTCAATTCCTATTTTAGAAATCTTGTGTCCCAGCACGATACCTTCTTGAACCATAAAGTGACATTTCTCCTAGTTGAGCACCAAATTAGATTCTTCACAGTGCTGTAACACTTTCTCTAAATTTGCTAGACAATTTCCAAAAGATGCACCAAAGACCGAAAAATCGTCCACAAAGACTTCAATACATTTCTCTACCATGTTAGCAAAAATTGCCATCATACATCTCTGGAAAGTAGCTAGGGCATTGCATAAACCGATCGACATACGACGATAAGCAAATACACCGAAGGGGCATGTGAAAGCTGTCTTTTCTTGGTCCTGAGGATCTACTACAATCTGATTGTAGCCCGAGTATCCGTCCAAGAAACAGTAAAAAGATTGCCCTGCAAGTCTCTCAAGCATTTGGTCCATGAAGGAAAGCGGGTAATGGTCTTTCCTTGTGGCTTCATTGAGCTTTTTGTAATCAATACACATTCTCCATTCGGTGAATGTTCTTGTAGGAATTATCTCATCTCTATCATTCTTGACCACTGTCATACCTCCCTTTTTCGGGACAACTTGAACAGGACTAACCCATGAACTGTCTGAAATTGGATAGATGAGCCTGCCTCTAGCAACTTAAGCACTTCTTTTCTGACTTCTTCTTTCAGTAAAGGATTCAATCTTCTCTGAGGTCGTGTCACGGGCTTGTAATCAGCTTCCAAATTGATGTTGTGTATACAATATGATGGAGTGATTCCTTTTAAATCAGAGATGTGCCAACCAATAGCAGCTTTATGACGTTTTAGAATTTGCACCAGTTGATCCTCTTATTCCTTTTGCAAGGAGTTGCTAATTATAACGGGTTTAGTCTCATTATCCTCCAAGAATACATTAAATGCGCTGGAAGGGTTTTCAATTCTGCTTTGGGCTTTTCTGTTGATCTAATTTTTTCTAATTCTTCAAAAACCACATGACCAACAGAGTTGTCTTTTGGATCATCAAGTTCTTCATCACAAACTAGGCAGTCTGTCACATAATTAGGTTCTTTTTCCAAAGGGAACTGCAGTACCATGGTTCAAGTTGATAATGCTATCTCCTGCTCCACTTCTTCTTCTTCAAAATAGGCATCACTCATATCTGGGTGTTTCATTGCTTCAAAAAGGTCAAAGGAGATTTTCTGATCCTCTACAGTGAGTTCCATACGACCTTTATCTTTGCCTACAACATATCCAGTAGTTGCCATGCAGGGATATTCTGGAATAATGGAGACTTCATCCTTTTCTTCTTTCCTGATCAATTGATGGTGTATTGTGTTAACTTGAAGAATGCTTTCTTGATGTGTTTCAATCTCTGCATACTCTTCTTCTCTTCTTACCACAACTTTAGTCATGTCGTCCACCAACTTACCAATCTAAGTCTCAGCTCTTTTAAATGCTTGTTGCATTGAATCTGTTGTACCTTTGTATTGCATTAATAGGTCATCCAGATTAGACATTCCTTCTGCTTCATTGTGATAATAAGGTTACCATTCTGATTCCCATTGATGATCTTTAGATCTAGCTTGATATGTCATGAAGTTTACCAATACACTTTCAAGATCAGGAGCTCTTCATTTCTCGTGATAATTGTACATGGCCGACTCCTGTCTACAGTCAGATTTATTTATAGAATAGAAATAACAATTGTCCCGGTAATGTTCTTCTCCGTCAAAATCACAATTTATGAATGGAATAGAGATAACAATCTTCATGATACAACTATAGGAGATTGTATTTCTTCAGAATAACTAGGCTACCTGTATGAGATTCTATACATATAAAACACTAACAGAAACAACGGTTATCCAGTTCAAGAGGAAAACAAATATGAATTGAAAGTAAATATTCATAGTTTATCAAAGAATAAAGAATAGACACCAAGGACTGAACTAACCTTCCAAATAGAAAGAATTTCCCCGGCAACGGCGCCAAAAACTTGTTGGAACCCAACAAGTCCACCTCTAGAACCTCAAAATCACTCACAAACTCATCTCAAGCTCTCAGGACGACTTCCTCTTCAAGCTCTGTTCTCTACAGGTCTTTGCACAGCAAAATCTCTCCAAACTCTCTAGATTCTGACCCTTCTCTCTCTAGAATCTCTCACATGTAGAAGCTCCTCGAGAAAAATGGCCAAAATCCATTCCAAAATCTGATTTCAGGCTTAAATAGATGGCCTTGATGGTGCTTACGCGCTTAGCGCAACTCTGGATCGCTTAGCGCGCATTAGTGGATTTCGACTTAGCGTGTGCTTTTCTTGCTCGGCGAATGGACTGAAGCAGTACACTTAGCTGGATGACCCTTTGCTCAACGAACATGCATAGCTCATCCTTCTTCTAGATTCTTCCTCGCGCTCAGCCAAAGGAGTGGTGCGATCAGTGAATGGCTCA
The DNA here is from genome assembly GCF_000004515.6 of Glycine max. Taxonomy (NCBI): domain Eukaryota; kingdom Viridiplantae; phylum Streptophyta; class Magnoliopsida; order Fabales; family Fabaceae; genus Glycine; species Glycine max. The sequence continues at coordinate 21,129,564 of NC_016088.4, forward strand.
CTAAGCCAACATATTGGCTTAGCGAGCAGATGAAAATCAGTACTTCACAAACTTACCTAATTAACCTGAAATTAAGAGGAAATGATTATTAAACACACAAAATGGAAGTACTAAGTATTTATTACCTATCTTTAACAAAAAGTAATTACAACACTACAAAATTAGCATAAATTAGAAGAGTTTGATACAATTAACATAGGTTTTATACACAAAAGTTAGTCATATTCGTCGACTAACAGTAACCTCACATGCAAGGCTAAGGTCTCTAAATTGTTCTAGCAGATACAACTCTTTAACCATCAAGGAAGATATATGTAGGGATTTCCTACTCAAGGCGTGAGCCACTACATTGGCTTTGTCGGGATGGTAGCTAAGCTTAGAATCATAATCTTTAAGAAACTCTAACCATCTCCTTTGACGCATGTTCAGCTCGTTCTGACTAAACAAGTACTCAAGGCTCTTATGATCACTAAACACCTCAAACTTAGAGCTAAATAGGTAATGCCTCCACATCTTAAGGGCAAAAACTACAGCAGCCAACTGTAGATCATGGGTGGGATAATTCCTCTCATGAGTCTTGAGTTGCCTAGAAGCATAGGCCACTACTTGGCCATTTTGCATCAACACTCCTCCTAAACCCATCTTTGATGCATCATAATACACCTCAAAGGGTTCTCTTGGGTTAGGCAAAACTAGCATGGGAGCGGTCATCAACTTTTCCTTAAGGGCTTGGAAACTATGCTCACATTGGGTATCCCACACAAAAGCTTGACCCTTACGAGTCAGTTTGGTCAAAGGTAAAGCTAACTTGGAGAAACCTTCTATGAATCTCTGGTAATATCCTACTAAGCCCAAAAAACTCCTAATCTCAAAAACAGACTTAAGACTCTCGCACTCAAGAATGACTTCTATCTTAGAGGGTTTACAGCTATACCCCTTGAGATATCACATGCCCTAGGAAACTAACTTTCTCTAACCAAAACTCACACTTGGACAACTTAGCATAAAGTCGTCGATCATTAAGGGTATGCAGCACAATCCTCAAGTGCTCTTCATGTTCCTCTTTAGTCTTGGAATATACCAAAATATCTTCTATGAATACTACCACAAAACTATCGAGGTAAGGGTGAAAGACTCTATTCATGTAGTCCATAAATACACCTGGAGCATTAGTCACACCAAAGGGCATGACTAGATACTCGTAGTGACCATAACAGGTCCTAAAAGCAGTCTTCAGAGTATCCTCAGACTTCACTCAAATCTGATGGAAACCTGACCTAAGGTCTATCTTGCTAAACACACAAGCTCCCACCAGTTGGTCCATAAGGACATCTATTCTAGGCAAAGGGTACTTATCCTTAATCGTCACCTTATTTAATTGGCGGTAGTCTACACACAACCTCATGGTCCCATCTTTCTTCTTTACTAACAACACTGGTGCTCCCCATGGAGACACACTAGGTCTCACAAACCGCTTCTTCAACAACTCCTCTAACTATTTCTTAAGCTTGGCTAACTCTATAGGAGACATCCTATAAGGGGCTATGGATATGTGTCCAGCACCGGGTACCAAGTCTATGGGAAACTCTATCTTTCTCTCTCAAGTGGTAAACTAGATATATCCACAGGGAACACTTCAGGAAACTCTCTGACAACAGGGAGGTCACCCATCGAAACCTTTGTCTTCAGTTCCAGATTAGACAAGATCATGTACACTTGAGCATCTTCTTTTAAATATGTCACAACTTGGTTGGTAGAGATAAACATCCTATCCTTACTTACTCCAGAATCATCAAACACCACAGTTTTATCAAAAAAGTTTAACAAGACATGGTTGGAAGATAACCAGTCCATACCCAAAATAACATCAATTTGGCTCAATGGCAAACAAATCAAATCAATCAAGAATGTTCTCCCAAAAATTTCCACAGGACAATTCAAACATGCATTAGAAGTTAACACAGAACCACTAGTAGGGGTATCTACCACCAAATCTTTATTTAAAGATGACACCGAAAGCTTAAGTTTCTCTACACACAAACAAGATATAATGGAATGGGTTACACCGAAATCGAATAGCACAAGTAAGGGAATCCCACTTATGAAACATTTACCTTGGATTAGATCTTTGGATTTCGAAGCTTCGACACCATTAAGGGTAAAAACTCTTCCCGTTGCCTTCGAACGTCCAATTTGGTCATTCAGGCCCCCACCATTCTGCTCCTTCTTGGGATATGGGCAATCTCTTTGAATATGCCCCTTTTGTCTACAGTTGAAATAGGTCGTGCCTTTATCAACATAATTTAAGGAGATGTGCCTTGGCTTACCACACTTGTAACAAGTGATCCGAGTTGAGAAAGTAGAGGGTTTGCTACCACTACCACCAGCAAACCCCATAGCGACACTCCTCTGATTGTTAGGGCAATTACCATATTGCTTAGGAGGGGTCGAGTACGGTTTTCCCTGATGTTGAGCTTTATTCTTTTTGTTTTACATTGGGCCCATATTCCTACAATAGGTCACCCTGTCTCAGGAGTCTTCATCCCAAATCCGACACATGTTCACCAAAAGTGGAAACTGACGAACACCTTGGTAATTCACAGCTTGTTTCACCTCATGTCGCAAGCCATTCAGAAATTTCACATATTATGAACTTTTGCCATCTTTTCCTTGATAATGGGGAAAGTACCTCACCAGCTCCTCAAACTTGGCTGCATATTCAGCCACAGTCATGTTCCCTTGCTTGAGCTCTAGGTGTAGAAGCAAGCTTCATGATGATGATTCAAGTATGAATCAAGTAGTTTTGATGATGACAAAAGGCCTAAAAGAATGATTTCAAGATTGAGTCAACAAGTTCAAGATCAAGATTAATTTCAAGTTTCATGAGAAGAAATCAAGAAGATTCAAGATTCAAGAGAAGTTTGATTTCAAGATTCAAGAGAAGATAAATGCAAGATTCAAGAGAAGAAATCAAGAAGACTTCAAAAGGGAAGTATTCAAAAGATTTTTCAAAAACCAAACATAGCACAATTTTGTTTTTCAAAAGAGTTTTTCTCAAAATTTTCTAAGTTACCAAAGTATTTACTCTCTGGTAATCGATTACCAATTACCTGTAATCGATTACCAGTGGTAAAGTTTGATTTCAAAAGCTTTTAACTGAATTTGCAACGTTCCAAATGTTTTTTTAAATGATGTAATCGATTACAATATATTGGTAATCGATTACTAGTGTATCTGAACGTTGAAATTCAAATTCAATTGTGAAGAGTCACATCTTTTCATAAAATACTTTGTGTAATCGATTACATGGTTATGTTAATTGATTACCAGTGACAAGTTCTGAATAAAAAGTCAAGAGATGTAACTCTTACAATGGTTTTCTCTCAAGATTTTCTCAAGGTTATAACTCTTCCAATGGTTTTCTTGACCAAACATGAAGAGTCTATAAAAGCAAGACCTTGACTTGCATTTGAATAACTTTTGAAGAACTCTTACAACTTTTAGAATTTCTTGAACCACTTTTGAGAAATCTTGAAACCTTTGCTTCTCATCTTTCTTCTTCTTCCTTTGTAAAAAAGCTTTCTAAGTTTTCTGTTTTCCAAACTTTGTTCTTCTACAGAAAACAAAAGTGTGCTATATCTTTTCTTTCTCATCTCCCTTTGCCAAAAACAATTCAACAAGGACTAATCGCCTGAATTCTTTTTGTGTCTCTCTTCTCCCTTTTCCAAAAGAACAAAGGACTAACTGCCTGAATTCTTTTATGTCTCTCTTCTCTCTTTTCAAAGAATTCAAAAAGACACAGTTTGAGAATTCTTTTGATTCTTCACTTTCCCTTAAACAAGAGATTTCAAAGGACTAACCGCCTGAGATATCTTTTGTTTCCCCTTTACAAAGTTTCAAAGGACTAACCGCCTACGAACTTTGTCTTAACACATTTGAGGGTACATCCTTTGTGGTACAAGTAGAGGGTACATCTACTTGGGTTGTTGTAACTGAGAACAAGAGAGGGTACATCTCTTGTGGATCAGTTCAAGTGGAGGGTACATCCACTTGGTTGTTCTAAGGGAATAAGAGAGGGTACATCCCTTGTGGATCTTTGCTTGTAAAGGTTTTTACAAGGTTGAAAAGAAATCTCAAGGACCAGAGGTTGCTTGGGGACTGGATGTAGGCACAGGTTGTTGCTGAACCAGTATAAAATTCTTGTGTTTGTCTTCTTCTTCCCTACACTCTTTAATTTCCGCTGTGCACTTTAATTATCGCTTTTACTTTTGGTTAAGATTCAATTCATGTTCTTTACTTTCTTAACTTAGTAGTAAAAACCTAATTAAATCTAGTAACATTAAGAAGGATAGATTTTTAATTAGTAAAGGCTCATTAATAATTAATTCAACCCCCCTTCTTAATTATTCCGAGGCCACTTGATCCAACACTAGGAACTCAACCTCCTTCTTGTTCCTAACATCCTCAAGAAAGTATTTCTCTAGAAATACCCTCTTGAAGACTTCCCAGGTCACAACTTGACCTTCAGCCTCCAAGCATTGGCGTGTGTTCTCCCACCAATACTCAGCTTCTTCCACTAGAGTATATGTACCAAAAGAAACTTTCTGCCCCTCCAGACATGCCATCACTCGGAAGATTTCCTCGATCTCCCTTATCCAATTATGAGTACCATCAGGGTTATATCCTCCATTGAAAGCAGGGGGATTGTTTCGTTGGAAGCGGTCCACTCCTTTGTACTCAGCATCTCCAGCAGCTTCTCCCCTATTCTGATTCCTTATAGCCTAAGCTAAGGCTTGGAGAGCATCAGCTATTTCATGATCATTCCATCCATCCATCACTCCCTATATACACCAGGAAGTGAGAACATGGAAAGAGTACACACAAGAAAAAGAATAGAACAATATCACACCTATCTCAAGTCCATACTTAGTTACTTTTGAGAGTTGATGCCTCGAGAAATTACTCCTCTAAATCTCTCAAGACATTAGCACTCACTTTCCATCCTTTGTATTCCTGATCGCTTGCCATATCATCCCATTGCACTTCACAAATTATACAGATGACCAGTCTGATAACTTATGACAAGGCATTGAAACTCATGGTATAGCATACATCAAGGGAACCACAAAATGCACAGAAAATTTGAACTGATGATTATTATGAGATGCTTTGTTATATGAATTTCTAAGATTTATGTCTTAAGTATGATTTTTGAATATTATGTTCTATATGTATATGATGCTGTTTTTTATGTTTTAACTGTTAAGTTGTATACTACTTTAGTATGCTTGTTTTTGGTAAGCTTACCCTTGCATTGTTGCACTTGTGGTCTGTGCATGTGATGATCACGTATCTAACATACATGGGGAGCAATTGGTTAGGAGATGGCTCCATGTCTTTCAAAGACTTCATGGATACGCGTACCTAGACGTGAAGATGTGATTATTGTTTCTTGTTTCCTTTTTAGCGTTATATATAGTGTTGACCAACCCAAAATTTAGTTGATTTATCTTTATAGGGTAGTTTATGTTATATGCATGTTTTTATGAGATTTGAGTTGCTCTGATGATGTCTATGGTTATGTTGTGATGGAGTTCCATAAGTCACATAATTTATTCAGTTGTTTACATATCATGCGATGTCTTCTCTACATATCGTGTGCTTTAGCTTTGGCCTTTGAAACACAAAAAGTTTACAAATACTTTCATAATTAAATTAATAAAAGAGTTTTAAATGAATTAAAATAAAGTTTTCACTTGAGTTAGTTCTTAGTTACATGTAATGATGACTGTCGCAACCTACCCTTTGGCGGGAGGGCGACGCAAGAGCGCACGGGTGCGTCTTCCAAGAAAGGAAAATGCGTGGAGTCGTCACCAACGTTTATTCGAGGAAAACGTCGGAAAAACTGGAAAAGGCGTGGTCTACGAACTTTAAGTGAAAGGTTCGGGAGTTGTATTTACGCACGGGGAAGGTATTAGCACCCCACGCGTCTGTCACAAGGGACGACAACCTTTTAATCAAGTGTGCAAACACGACTTCAATTTGTTTTATTTTCCCCTTTTTTATGTTCTTATGTCTTTTTGTGCTTTTTATATATTTTATCTTTTTGCGGTCGACAAGGGTGTTTCCCTTGCTCCTATGTATTCCTCAATTGTGGTAAGGAAATCAGACCTACGTAGTTCTTTGAGAACTAAACATTGGTTAAATTGTTTTTATCCTTTTTTACAAGATATATTTTTATTGAACGGAAGGGTCATTTAAGGCGTTGGACCATTAAATGATCTTTCGATTCTTTTGAAAGGAGAGAAAACATTAAGGCATTGGACCATTAATGATCTCTTGTTTTTTTTTGAAAGAGGTAACAAAGCTACATGTTGATTTTAGGCTTTTTAAATCCACGTCTAACCAATAAAACGAAAAAGACCATTACAAGGCGTTGGACCTTTAAAAATGGTTTAGGTGATGAAAAAAGCTTGGTTTATGAATTAATTTTAGCCTTAGTTTCACTTTGGGTTTTAGTCAATTCAATTAAGAAAATCCCAAAGAAAAAACGTCCGATTGATTTTTTTATTATTTTATTAAAAGATATATTTTTTTGATTATTATATTATTATTTTGCGTCTTTTTGGTTTTAAACGTGGTTACGACATGAAAGATCGGTCGGATTTTGTTCTAATGGAAATTAAAAGATATTACAATTCAAATGATCGGTGGAAATTCATTTTATGTTTGATTAGGCGAGAAAATGACTTAAATAAATGACTAAAGCACGTCAAAAGGGGGTACGGAAAGTAAATGAAATAAAAATAAAAGCATGCGAAATAAGTGGGGACCACTAAGGGTACATAGAATGAATTGAAAAGTTTGATTTTGGGAACTTATCGGTTGAAGACCGAAGAACGACGAAGAACGATGAAGAACGGTGAAAAATCATCACGAAATCACCCACGAAAACGTCTCAAAAGCGTTACGGAAGTGCCTCAGCTTGGATTTTCTTCACGAAAACAAATTTTCTCACTAATTTTAAGTGATTGTCAGATACTAGGAGGGTTGAACATTTTTGTTCTACCCTCCTCCCTCTATTTATAGGGGAAAAGAGGGAGGTGGTTGTCGCCCAGCTCGCCCAGACGAGCTGGGTTGCTTCCACCAAAAGGCACCGTCTTTTGTTGGAAGATCTGGAAGGCCCAAGTGGGCCTGATTGCTATTTGTACACCCCCTCTTCCCTTTTTTTGCTGATTCTTTTTCTGTAACGTTACGGAACTTTACGAATTACGTAACGATACTTGTTTTCTTTCTGTAATGTCACGAAACCTTAAGGATTATGCAATCATCCCTTCTCTGGTTTCCGGAATGTTACGGAACTTTACGGATTGCACATTAACACTTCCTTTCAACTCCCGACATGTCGTGGAACTTCACAGATTGCCTAACGATGGGTGTCAAGTACCTTGAAGTGGTCAAGCGAGGGTCGCATCCCAACAAACAGATGGTCCCCAGACGAAATTAGGATATGACAATGACGAGCTGTTACATTATGGTATCAGAGATAGTCATGTCTTTTGTGAACAAACCTCTAAGGAATAGGTCTATTGTGTAACTTTGGTCGTTTGTTTTGTTATAGGTACCTTTACAAGAGTCGAATATGACGCTTTGGGGGTCCCATTTGTGTGTTGGATGTCTAACTTTAGTTAGAAAATCTTTTAGTAATGTTGTCTAATCCACTAGAAGTGACTACAAAGCAATTGTGAGACTGAGCACCTCAAAATCATGTTTGGTACCAAAGGTAGGAGGCGACGTTGTATGACAAACTTATTGAAAAATGGGTCCTTAGTCTTCTTTGTTGTGTGTTGTGAAATCATTTTCATGAGAGAATGATTGTTGGTTGTTTAACCATATTTAGTTGATTCTCTAAGGAGATTACTAGTGTTTGTTGTGCATTGAGTACAATTATTCGAGGGGAAAATAATTTTAGTTTCTGAGTACGGTTGTGCAATGTTACTATGATCCCTAATCAGTTTTCCCTATTAGAGACTCATAGTGATGTCAAATCAAAGATTGAAGACTTGAAGATTAGTCTTATGTTTTATTTTTAATCATTTTACAATGCCAAATAAATTTTAAAATATGTGGCATTTGTATTGGATGTTTTTAGACTAGGCATGATGGATGATTTATTCTTATTTTTCTTATATACATGCTTAGTAGAAATCAAACATGGTAGATTAATGAATTGATCTCAAAGTTTCTTAGAAGTAATCAGTTCAACACAGTATAATCATCATAAAATTTATTAATAAATTACAAAGTATTAGAAAAAGCAACAAAACTCACTTCTACTTGAAATTTGGCAAGAGGCATCGAAATAATCGATTACTAGTTTCAACAATAGATTACATAAGCTAGTTTCAGCAAAAGAGAGACTTTGTGGCTTAAGATAATTGATTACCACATTTAGTAATCGAGTAGATTGTGATAAAAAACTTTAGTATCTTTGTGTGTCGAAATAATCGATTACCACATTTGATAATCGATTATTCCAAAACCACATAAGCTCTCTATGAAATGTTATAATTGATTACCACATGTATGGAAATGTAAAACAAAGAGGGATTTGAATGAATTAATCAATTATCATAATTGATAATCGATTAAACTAGTTTTAGCTGTTAAAATTATAAATACTCTCATTTGTTCTTTCTCATTAGTGACTCTTGGTACGATCTTATCTTTTAGAAAAGACATTCTAAGAGTCATATAAGGGAATTACTTTGCATTTCTTCAAGAGATTCAAGTTTATCAAGATTCATTCATTCTTCATCATGAGTTGATAATTAAAGGAAGAGCTTGAAGATGTTGTGATCTGCACATTGATGTGTATTCAATCAAATTTTAATTTCTTTCTACTTTCTTAATTTGGGTTAGGGTTACCAATTTCTGAGTTGATAGGGTTTCAACTCTTGAAATTTCTTGTTTCTTGTATAGTTCAGGGGAAAAGTATAATTTTAGTGAATTGCATGTGCATAATGGTTTACTTGATTCTTTAATAGCAGAAGTTCTAAGAGATCCTAGAACAGCTAGATGTAGGTACTCTTGAAGACTGAACCAGTATAAATTTTGTGTGTGATTCTCTCTTTCTTTAATCCTTACTTTTGTGAATCAATCTTGTCAATAAAATTGATGTGAAAGGGCCACAAAACTCTATTTTCTAAGGTTTTTGAATATATTGGTTTTATATGTATTTGATCTTTCTTCAATAAGTCTTTTGACAAAACCTTGATTTGTAAAAGGGTATGGATTTTAATTGAATCGAAGAAATAATTTGTAAAATTTCAAAGAATCTATTCAACCTCTTATAGATTTCTAATTATTCCAACGAGTGAGATAGAGGTTGTCGCAGTTCCTTGTGTGGGAATCCTTGAATATGTGATGTATCAATCATATAGGTTGTGATAATTGAAGCTTCAAGTAGGTCGAGATTCCCTAGACCAAGACCTTATCTCAGATAGAATATGCTGAGGTTAATAATCCTTAGGCCAATATTGTGTGCTTAATGAGATTTCCTTTTTACATAACTTGTGATGCTTTTATGATATTTTTTGTTGTTATTTCTCTTCGTTTCCTTTAGTGTTTTAACATTTTTGATATAGTTTGAATTTGGTTTTCTTTTGAACATGAAGATGTTTCTTTTAACCTTAATTACTCAAATTGTTTTGTAAAGGTTTTAGTATTTAAACTCATCGTGCATTTATGTTGTTGTGTTTTCTCTTAATGATAGCTTTTTGTTTTCAAAATCATTTGGTTTTATAGATTCAATTGCAATGTATTTTACTTGATTTTTCTTATCTCCTTTATGCAAAAACAAACAACATCTCTTGATGCATGATTATGTCTTATAACCCTATGTGTTTGGAAATCGTTTTGTGTAGTTTTTACCTTATGGTCTCTTTGTTCTCTTTACATTACCCTTAACTGCTTATTGATTTAAAATTTTAGTTGTGATGCATGCGATGTTTTTCTATGAAATCTTCTAGGACTTATTTATAAGGATGAAAAAATGTTTTAGTGATTTCTTTATTCCAAATGGCAAGTTTTACCACTTCCTCATTTGCGGAAATTGGTTTTTGAAAGAAAAAAATTGACATCATTTGCATAAGTTTCTTCAGTTTTGGGATTTCATTTTCTTAAATATGAAATTGATTTCAAAATTGTTCTTAAAAGTAAAAGTTTGTCCCATTGGTCTTGTTTTTCCAAACGCGGTAATGCATTTCTCATACTTTTACCCTTGATCAAAATATGTTTTGCCATGTTTCTTTGGTTATTACATAGATGTTGAAGGTTTGATAAAGTTTCATGGTTGCATTTAAAATTCATCATCTTGGATTTTTGCATATATTTCATCTGAAGGAACTTTTTATGTTTTCGTTCCTTAGTCATATCTTCTAGTTTTCATCTTTGATAAAGTTTTATGCATGATCCTTCTTTGTTGTCTTTTACCTAACCCTTATCTTAAGGGATTCATTGGTTAGTATATTAGTAGGATGTGTTTGTGTTGATTGGGGAGTATGAGATATTCTTGTCGAGAACATGCACAAAGGTTTGAGATGATGTCAAGCCTTTGTTTTAACCAAACCGAGATAGAACCTTGAAATACTTTGATCATCAACCTCTAGTACTAGATTTTCAAGACAACCACGAGATGATTCCCTTAGTGAAGTAGTCTAGAAAGTAAATGTGTTGAACTTTCCTAGTAGTTAGTGGTAAGTAGGTTGTAGCTTCAAGTAATGGTTAGAATGTATTACTTTCTTAAGTTAAGATCTCATACCATGGTAAGAGTTGGTATACATGTTTTGGTGTAAGGATGAAGACCTTAGTAGGGATTGCAATCAAAGGGGTGAGAATCGTGTTTTGGGTAAGACCCTATGGAGTGAGAAACCTAGTGATGATTATAGTGTGCAAAGTTATGAACCCTAGAGGGAACCTTCTTTATATCCCATAGAAATGACCTACCTTTATTGTTTTTAGAAAAAAAATTTGAGATATCTGTTAAACATCTTTTGGGAGAGTCATTTGAAAAACTAGTGTGAAAGAGTTTTGATGTTTAAAATCATGTTGAAAGTTTTGATTTATCTATGTTTTAATGTGGTTTATGTTTTTTTAAACTTGTTGGAGGTTTAAGTTCACCCCTCTTGTGTTTTGAAAACTCTTTTTCAAAAGAGATTTTTATGCTTTATGACAAACTAAGTTTTCACCTTTGTAAAGTTGTTTTAAATTCATGTTTTGGAAAAAGAAGAAAGTTTATAGTAAAGATCTTGGTTTTACATAAAAAGAGTTACACAGTACTAGCAAGATGGAAAATTGGTTAGGGACATACTATCTAGGAGGATTAAGGTTGGGGAATTTGGGTGAATCATTAGACAAAAAAGGGTGACCTAACCATACAAGATATCATAGAGGAAAGATCAATACCCCTAGAAAGCGAAATAGTTGTGTGCTTAATCAGTGCTTACGATATTTTCTTCACAAGAAAATTTCGAGGATGAAAATTTTCTTGTTGGGGAGAATTGTAACACCGTGTTTTTCATAATGTTTGATTAATTGGTTTTAATAAATTATCCTGTGTAATTAAATTTAAATTAAGTGGTTGAAGTAAATAATTATTTATGTGGTGATGTCATAATTAATTAATTGGTTTTTCATAATGTTCAATGAGTTTGGGAGTTGATGGGTCTTGATGTGTGTTAGGGGGTGGGTGTTTTGAGTGAAAGCATGGGTGTGAAAAGGAGAATTATAAGGGTCATAAACCCTTCCCTAATCCTCACAATTCAGATTTTGCATATGCAAGAGGCTTTCTTCCTCTTTTCCTCTTCTTCTTCTTCTTCTCCAAGAGAGACCTAAATCCTAGAAGCTTGAGGTTTGGTGTTGGTGATCAAAGGAAAGACCATTTTGCTCTCCCTTTGATGTTGTTTGGCTTAGCCATGGAGTAGTAAGCACCTCTTCTTCCTCCTTTGGGTTCCATTTTCGTTTTTCTCATAGAACACGCATGGAAGCTCATGAAAAATCTTTGTTTTTGGGTTTTTGGTTCTATTTGTGGTCATTTTTGGATTTAGGTGATGTTGATGGGATGGGCTTGTTGTTGGAGTGGAGGAAAACTCCTTCTTTGGACCCAAAGCTCATTCCTTTCTCCTCCTTCTTCACAAAGTTCTCTTTTTAGTTCTATGGAGGTAAGTGAAGCTTTCATTTGGTTTGATTAATGCTTTGATTGTGTTATTTATACTTGGAATGATGATGCTTTGGTGTTGCTATATGCTGGATTTGATGGAAAACTATTTTGATTTGATGTAGGATAAATGAGTTTTGAAAAACTTCAAAAATGGAAGCTTAAGGGAAGAAGATGAACCAATTCAAAATCAGTTCTGCATAATTCTAGTTGGGTACAACTTTTGGCTCGTTGAGGTAGTATTCAATTTCATAAAATGTTGTATCTAGAGCATTTTGGGTGGGTCACACGTTTGTTGACTCGCTGGGCTAAATGTTCTGTCTGGGATGTGATTTTGGCTGGCTAGGCTTTAATCTAGTTGTTTATATGATGATTATTTAAATTTTCCTTAAACTCTTCCTTTCTTTTTTTTTATGATTCAAATGACTTTAAAATATTTTTGCAAATATATTATACTTATTTGTATGATGATTATGTCATTCTTGACCTGTTTATATTATGTTAATGTGATTGCATTGTTGAAGTGATGATATAGGTATATGTTTTACTTATTGTAGTGAGAAATACCCTTAACGTTCTATTGATGAAGGATTTGGGTTATGTTTGTTGATTTCTTGCTGATGAGATAATGATGTGAATTTATGGATATCTTGAGTTGTGTTGGTTGATTTCCTAATGATGAGATAATTATGTAAATTGATGAATGTCTTGAGTTATGGTGGTTGATTTCTTGATGATGATATGCACATCATTTGATGAGGTGAATATGGTGATGTTGATAAGATGATGATAATGGATGATTATTAATCTTGCCTTGTAACCATCCATCTATGTTGGAAAGGTAAACCATGGCCTTTGGGAGGGTTTTTGTTGAAATGAAAATGGTATACTGTTCGAACCCGGCAAGTGCACTGGATCGCGCAAGTAGTATAAAATGGTAAGAACCGAGTATCGAGCTCTTGGGGAACTTGTGTTACTTGGTAAAGCTATATTCAGTGAATAGGTGTCTAGTCTGAAAAGATATGTGTGGACTATGAACAGGTATGTAAACTAACTATTAAAAGGAAAATCACGTGAGTAATGATGTGTAAAGACAAGTAGACAAAACATTGGTCTTCCTAGTAGGTGCCTGATGTTATAAAGATATTCTCTTCTTAACAATGCTCATGTGTTCTACGGTGTCTCCTGAAATGCTAAACCCTGATTCCTCATGATAGTCTAGCCTAATCCTGATCAAGCATCATCCTCAGATTCCTCTTGTTGGACTAAACTCGACCAGATCCACATTAAGACAAACATGCAACAACTAGGTTACCGTACCCCGATCCCTCATGATAATACAATAAACTAGCCCCGTCCTATCAAGTTCTAAGAATCAGACCAGTTTCCACCGTTGAATGATCCTAACAAAGCATGCATCTACATGATCTAGGCAAAAGAACACTAAAATGACGTATTGATAGCATAGATAACACATAAAACATCATTAAATAGATATACAGGTATTTACATCAAGTACCTACAAGGAAGAACCAACAGAGGATTTAGCTCTGCATATCTGGGAAGCTTCCTTTATAACAAAGAGAAGAGAAAAATGAAGGATTGAAGAAATACAAGTAGTGGGGATGTCTCCTCCACCTTTAGAACCTCACAATCACTCACAGACTCATCTCATGCTCTCAGGATGGCTTCCTCTTCATGCTTCATTCTCTTCCAGTCTTCGCACAACAAAAGCTCTCAAAACTCTCTAGAACTTGGACCTTTCTCTCTCTAGAAATCTCTAAACATGCAAAAGCTTCGATACAAAATGGGAGTACTAAGTACTTATTACCTATATTTAACAAAAAGTAATTACAACACTACAAAATAACCATAAAGGGAAGGAGTTAGATACAATTTTCACAGATTTCTTACACAAAAGTTAGTCGTATTCATCGACTAACATATACTTGGGAGGGTGAGCTCCATGCCAAAACCCTGCCTCACTAAAGCAACCTAGGGGTCTCTCCTAGTAGGGTATCTTCCCAAGTATCTCCCTTACATTTTGACTTCAAATGGCATGTCTAGTGGTGAGAACTACTTCCCAAGAAGTTTAGTGACTTTTCAGTGTATATGAGATGGATTGTTGTTGATGGTAAAATTTGGATCTTTGAGACCAAGTATCTCCCTTAAGGAATCCATGTTTTGTTGTTGTTGTTGTTGCGAGTAGACACGTAAGTTGGGGGTGCTAAGAAGGCGTTCAACCTAGTGCTGGAGGTTCCCGGTGGTGGATAAAGGTGAAAAGGCCTATAAAATGAATGGGTGGACAAAATCCTAGATTGGTGAAGGTCTTTGCAAGCCTTGTCAAGGTAAGCCACTACCTATGATCATGCTTCGTAGGATTAATCTGGGTCTCCCCAAATGGTCAGATCATAGAGTGCGACTATGTTAAAGGGATATGCTTAGGTTAATCACTCATGAAGTGTAAATATGCATGGAGTCGAGTCTATCTTTGGTGTCAATGATTGATGAACTGATGATGATGATGATGTTTGATGGATAATCATGGTAGTGATGATTGATTGACTGATGATGATGAGGATGATGGTGTATGAAGATTGAATCTTGATGAACTGATGGTTATTATGAGATGCTCTGTATATGAATTTCTAAGATTTAAGCCTTAAGTATGATTTCTGAATATTATGTTCTATATGTATATGATGATGCTTTTTTATGCTTTAATTGTTAAGTTGTATACTATTTTAGTATGCTTGTTTTTGGTAAACATACACTTACGCTATTGCACGTGTGGTTCGTGCATGTGACGATCCCATGTCTAATGTATGCCCAAAAAGTGGTTAGGAGGTGGCCCCATGTCTTTCAGAGACTTCATGGATATGCGTACTTGTACGTAAAGACATGATTTCTGTTTCTTGTTTCCTTTTTAGCATTATATATAGTATTAATCGACTCAGAATTTAGGTGGTGTATCTTTATAGGGTTGTTTGTGTTATATGCATATTTTTATGAGATTTAGGTTGCTCTAATGTTGTATATGGTTATGTTGTGATGGAGTGCCATAAGGCACATAATTTATTAAGTTGTTTACATATCATGTGATGTCTTATCTACATATGGTGTATTTTAGCTTTGGTCTTTGAAATGAAAAAAGTTCATAAGTACTTTCATAATTAAATTTATAAAAGAGTTTTAAATGAATTTCAATAAATTTTTCTGCTTAAATTAGTTCCTTGTTACATGTAACGACGGTAGGTCATTACAGAGAACGACAGAAAATCAGCATTGCTATCGACCTCGCTGATGAGAGCGCTTACCCCATCCGCAAAATCTTCTCCTTTGGTGGCAACCAGTCTCGTGATGCTATTTTCAGGAAGCACTTTGGACTTTTGCATCATTGGTACTAGTCTTCATCGACGGGGCCAGAGAGAAATGAATTAGTGGATTCATTTGACTTGTAGTTTTTGGCTATGAAGCATTAGAGGGAATAATGAGGGGTGGTGAGGGATGAAGATGAAGGCATGTTACATGATGCACAATGAAACTAAGGAAGAAGGCCCCCTAAATTAAGCACTAGTTTAATGGGCACCAAAGGGATTTCATAGGAAATGTTATGATAGTGTTTATTTTTTATGGGCACCAAAGGGTTTCGTTGAAGTGTCTTTGTGACCAAGATTAGGAATCAAATTAGGGATTGATGTGGGAGAGTGTGGTAATGAGGTAGAGGATGAAGGTGATGAAAGGTGTGTATTTTTTATTCTTGGTATTGATTTATGAGATTTTTTGTTTCTTTTTTATTCTTGGTATTGATTTCTGATTTTGATTCTTGTTTGAGATTGTGTAATAATTTTTTGTTTGAAAATTTGTTTCCCTTGATATTTTTTATAGATCTCTTGATTTTTTCTGCGAATTTTTTGTTCTTAATCCTAAGGATTTGTGTATTTTTTTTTCCTTCTAAGATTTCATTCAACAATGGGGGTTTAAAACAGGACATGGTAAACGAAGAAGGTATTTTTGGGTTTAAGTTTTTTTTTTTATAAAAAAAAAATCACGAGTCTATCATGAATCTTACATTATAAACGGGGTTGCCATTGTTTGAGTGTAATGGAAACAAAAAAGTTAAGTGGTTTTCTATCGAAAGAAAAAAAGGAGGGGTGCATGTGCAATTTAGGTAAACCTCAAGGGGTATCATTGTAATTTGCTCAGGAAAGAATGAAAATAAATATTCGGTCAATAGAAAAGTATATTGAAAAATATCAAAAATAAAATGTCGGGTTACTATTGTTTAAGTAATTAAGGTTATTATTGATGGCAATGTCAGGTTACTACAAAAAATAACTAGTTTTTCCATTTAATTTGAAGTATATGGACAACCTAGATCATTATCTCAGGGACACAACTCAATTGAGTTTTAATCTTAATTTGAACAATAATAGAGGGGAATTGATTGAGTCAATTCAAGGACAAACATGTCAACACGAATTCCAATAACAAAGAAAATTAATCATAATAGAGAAATAAAAACCAAATTATGAGAAACATCAATTCAAGAATCTAGAAAGGAGCAAAAAAAATAGTTCCAAAACAAAATTTTGAATCCATGAACAAACATGTCAACATGAATTCCAATAAATCATTATCTAGCATATATTCACAAAAATTAAAAACTCAATTGCTATTTCTAATTAATGCAAATTTAAACATAGTTATGCATTGACTCAGGTGAACAATCTATTACCTAACCTCACAATTGGATTAATCAATCTTAACCTAATTCAATTTCCATAACCTAATCATCATCATGAATTCAAATTCAAAAGTTGAAAACAAAATAAGAAGATAAACTTAGATTCACAAATAAAACAAGGATCTTAAATTCTAACCACAAGATGTAGGATCCTTGAATTGAACTAGAGTATAGTTTTCCATGGAGATCTCCATTGAAGGAATTGCTCAAGAACAATGAAGTACAAAGGAGAAAGGAAAAGAAAGGAGAAGGAGAGAGATGAAAGAGAAAATAAATCTGAAAATTAAAAAGTGTATAAACTGCGTGTTTACAAGTTTGTAAATCTATTTTATTACATTACTAAATTTGTGGTCCTCCCATAATCACCTTAAAGCCCACCTAATTATCTTTTTAAGAAGCTACTACATGCTGGGATTTTCTTCCTGCACTGTGAATATTTCTTCTACGCCCAACAATGTTTTGAAAATTCCAACATTACTCTTGTTAACTTCTTCTTCTACAATTTGTTGGTTTTTTTTTTCTTCATACACCCTTCTCTATTCTTTCCGGCTTAGGTCCTTCTTCTTCTTGTGGTTAGTTTGATCGAGGTCGCAATGATTGTTCGCAATATGTGGTTATCATCGTGGTGGGTATTGCGGTGCAACGGTGAAGGTAAGTTTTCTTGGTGTCTGGGAGTTGGATCTGTTTGGTAATAAACATACGGATTGCCAATCCGTAAGATTCATACGGATAGTCAATCTGTATAACCTAAATTTTTTTTAAAAAATTATCTTTAATTTTTTTTATAAATTTACTTATACTTTTTATAATATGTTTAATTACTCATTTGTTTCCTATAGTTTCATAATTTGTACCTTTTGATCCTTATAGTTTAAAAGTGGTTTTTTAGTCCCTATAATTTATATTTTAATTCTCTTTAAATCCTTTTTAGTTTAAAAGTGGTCTTTTTAGCCCTTATAATTTGTATATTAATTCTCTTTTAGTCATTATAGTTTGAAAGTGGTCTTTTTAATCCTATACTTTGAATTTTAATTCCCTTTTAGTCCTTACCATCAAAATATGAGTAATATTATCAATTATAATTAACTACCAAAATATTAGCAAGTAATTCGTAAGTAATTTATCGCAAGATAATTTGTAATAAAAAAGAGTTGATAATTTATAATTAATTTGTAGCTAATTATACATACATACATACATACATACATACATACATATATATATATATATATTGTATATTGTAGCAAGGACTAAAAGGTAATAAGAAAAGAGTTGATATTTTTTTATAGCATGAACCAAATAAGTAATTAAACCTTTATAATATTTTGTAAATATTATTATGTTAACCACTTTATGCAAGTAAAAAAATAATAAAATTGTGTGATATATTAGTTTATGCAAGTCTAAATTTTAATATATATATATGCTTATCAATTTCAATATATTATATTATAAAATGCTGTAAAAAAATAATAAAATTCTATGATAGTATATGTTAAAAAACATATTTATTGATATATCGACATATTTATGTAGTGTAGAAGACATAAAAAAAATTTAACATGAAAGTTTTTTAAAATAAATAGATTTATTTATGAATAATTACAATTATGTATGGTGTCGTTAGGGGTCGTTAGTTTGTCATTAATTTTTTTTAATGTTTTGTTAAGATAGACAAAGATTAGTGGATATATCATAACATAATGCCTGAAGAAGTTAATATGAATGAAGACAATGGAGAGGAACCTCGTGTGTTTGAAAACATTGATTATTTTGATGCCTTCAATGCTTCTCAAGTATTGATATGATTTTTTATTTTGTTAAAGTAAGTAAATGAATGTCCTTTGAAGACTAAACATGTATTATCCCTTTTGTTGGTGTTTGCTACCCATGATGACGTTTTACATTGGCTCGCTCTGTTGGGTATGATATTGGTTTTGTGGCAGTGATAATGAGGTCAGACATAGATACTAGAAATAGAGGAAGAACCTTATATGTTTTAATTGGTTGTGAGAGGAGTGGAAAATATAGGGCATACAAGAAAGATTTAGTACGAACAGTTATTGGTAGTAGAAAATATAAGTGTCCCTTTAATTTGCGAGTGAAACCAGTGTTAGGAGGTGAAGGATGGATGATGAAGTTAATATGTGGGAATCATAATCATGCATTGGCTAAGTCATTAGTTGGACATTCATATGTTGGTCGACTGACTAAGGATGAGAAAACTATTATTGGTGATATGACAAAATCAATAGTCAAACCAAAGAATATTCTTTTGACATTGAAGGAGCACAATGCCACCAGTTGTACAACAATGAAGCAAGTATACAATGCAAGATATGCATACCATTCTATTATAAGAGGTGGTAATAATGAAATGCAACAACTAATGAAGCTTCTTGGACACGATCAATATATTCATTGACATATATTGAAGAATGAAGATGTTGTATGTGATATATCTTGGAATCATCCCGGTGCATTGAAATTAACCAATGCCTGTAATTTGATATTTCTCATAGATAGTACATACAAAAACAAACAGATGCAAGCTTCCTTTACTTGACATTGTTGGTATGACACCAATTAGGATGACATTTTCAGCTGCATTTTCCTATTTGGAGGGAAAACGTATAAACAATGTTGTTTGGGCTCTAAAATGGTTTTGAGGTATTTTTCTGAGACGTGATGCAATCCCTCAAGTTATTGTTACTGATAGAGATTCAACATTGATGAATGCAATGAAAACTATTTTCCCCAAGTCAACCAACTTGTTGTGTTGGTTTCACATTGATAAGAATGTGAAGGCAAAATATAAAACCTTTGTGGGTAAAAAAAATGCATGGGATTATGTCATGGAAGCATGGAGGAGTCTCGTGGATTGCCTTCTGAGCAAGGGTTCGATGAGTTAAGAAGTTTGAAATTGCTTGCTCACCATGGTCAATATTTGTTGACTATGTCAAACAAACAAGGTTGATTCCCTATAAACAAAGATTTGTAAAGCTTGGACGAATAAGGTGATGCATCTAGGAAACACAACAACTAACAAGTATGAAAATTGTAAATATATATTGGTTTTAGGGTTTACACACGAATGGATAAAAATAATTGTTTGTGTTTTACAAATGCAGGGTTAAGTTTGCACATTGGGCCTTAAAGAGACTACTACCGAATAGCCTTGGAGACCTATGTAGTGTTTGAGAAGCCATGAACAATATGATCACTCTACAACATATTGAAATTAAGGCATCGTTTGAGACAACTACACATGTGGTTGGGCATGTTTTTAAAGTTACCTTATACAAGAAACTATTTGGCATGGTATCAAGGTATGTGTTAAACCAGATTGTTGCTGAGTTTGAGCATGTAAATTATGCTAGCATTGATAGTTCTCATTATAGATATATAATGAGAACTACTCACGGTCTTCCATGTGCACGTGAGCTAGCTAGATATGTTCTTGGTAGCATACCACTTGACACAATCCATATGTTTTGGTCGAGGCTAAGTTTTTCGGACCAAGGTTTGTCTGAGCCCGAAGTCACCATAACCAAAGAGATGGAATCCATATCTCAGCGATTTGAAGAGCTTATATGGAAAAGTGACTCTAAAGAGTAAACTTCGGGAAATTGCCTACCCTGATCTAAATTCTATGTGTGCTCATCCTGAAAAGGTGAAAACAAAAGGTGCTCAAAAGAAACAAATGAGCAAACAACAAAGATCAACGAAGCGTGATCCGTCTTATTGGGAGTATGTGGATGCATTACATTTTGTGCAAAATAGCAATTCTTCAATGAAACGGGCTACATCATCATCTGAACAACCAAAACCAAAGAGGAAGATGCCCATGTTGGATCAATTTCATCCATGCATTCATGATTTCATTGAAAACAATGTCGATGTCAAAGATGATGGTAATTGTGGATATCGTGCAATTGTTGGCTTTTTAAGTATAGGTGAAGATTCATGGTCTTTGGTTCATAACCATTTGCTGAAAAGAACTTGCACAATGGCTGATGAGTATATGCACTTGCTTGGTGGCATAGAGAAATATGAGGAGTTAAAGAGGTTGCTACTTGTTGATGGATTATCCATGGTACATAAGTTTTTTGTTACGTTTTCATGGATTATTTTTCTACAAATAATATCAATTAAAGCTTTTGTGTACATAAGTTTTGTACATCACATTATATGTATTGGTGTTAGTCAATGAATACGACTAACTTTTGTGTATAAAACTTGTGTAAATTGTATCAAACTCTTCCAATTTATGGTTATTTTGTAGTGTTATAAGTATTTTCTGTTAAGTATAGGTAATAAATACTTAGTACTTCCATTTTGTGTGTTTAATAATCATTTTCTCTCAATTTCAGGTTAATTAGGCAAGCTTTGAAAATGTTGTTTTTCATCTTCTCGCTAAGCCAATCTGCTGGCTTAGCGAGCGTTCACTAAGCGCAACACTCATGGGCTAAGCGCGAGGAAGACTCTAGAAGAAGATGAGCTGTACAGGTTCGCTAAGCGCACCGCTTCAGTTCATCCGCTAAGCAAGAAAGGCACGCGCTAAGCCGAAATTCACTAATGTGCGCCAAGCGGTCCATAAGTGCGCTATGCGCACGAGCACGAACAAGGCCACCTATTTAAGCTTGAAATCAGATTTCAGAAAGAGAGTTTGGACTGGGATTCAAAGCTTTGCATGTCTAGGTTTTCTAGAGAGAGAAAGGTCCAAGTTCCAGAGAGTTTTGAGAGATTATGCTGTGTGAAGATTTGCAGAGACCAAAGCTTGAAGCAAGAGTCGGTTTGAGAGCTTGAGATGAGTTTGTGAGTGATTGTGAGATCCTAGAGGTGAAGGAGACATGCTCACCACTTGTATTTTTGCAATCTTTCATCTTGTTCTTCTCTTTGTTGTAAAGAAGGCTTCCTGGTATGGAAAGCTAAATCCTTTGTTGGATCTTCTCTGTAGGTACCTGATGTAAATATATTTTTATCTATTTAATAATTTTTTGTGTGTTCTCTGTGCTATCTGCTTTTCACTCCAGTATGCCTTTACCTTGATCACGTAGATGCATGCTTTGTTAGGGTCATTCAACAGTGGAAACTGGTCTAACTCTAAAGTCCTTGATAGTGCAGGGCTAAGTTGTCGTACTTTCACGAGGAATTGGGGTGCGATAAGTTAGTTGTGTATGTGTGTCTTAATGCGGTCCTAGTTGAGTTTAGTCTTACAAGAGCAATCTGCGGACGATGCTTGATCAGGATTAGGCTAAACTATCATGAGGAATCGGGGTTTAGTATCTTAGGAGACACCATAAGAACATATGAGCATTGTTAGATAGAGAATATCTTTTCAGCATCAGACACCTATTAGGAAGACCAACGTGTTTCTACTTGTTTTTACACATCATTTCTCTCACATGATTTTCTTTCTTTTTGCATAGATAGTTTATACACCTGTTCATATTCACACTTATCTTTACACACCAGACACTTATTTGCCGAAATAGCTTACCAAATAACACAAGTTCCCCGAGTGTTCGATAGTCAGTTCTTACAGTTTTATACTACATGTGCGATTTGGTGCACTTGCTGGAAGCCGAACAATTGGTCATGTGTATGACAATCATTTTGTTCAGGTAAAACAATGATCAGCTTGTTTGTTAATTTTTTATTATAAAATATGTTGTGAGCATTTGGATGTGTATGTGTCTATGTAACAGGTATTTCTAAGAAATGCTTGTCCCTTGCCACCAACAACTTTGTTATGGTCAACATATTGTCATTATCATGCAAAATAGTGACCTACTCCTTATATTATTAGAATACACCAGTATACCAATTTGATGAGGTTGACCTCACATTATGTCGATTTAGGAGAAGATTGAACCTTTTGTTATTGTTTTGACAATGTTTGTAACTTACATAGTTGTTACAACATGGATAAAACATGTAATGTGGTAATTAACGTGTCTTTAAATGGACATTCATGTAATTATTTATTTTATGTATTCATCGGCTATTTAAATATTCAAATTAGAAAAAAGACAAATTTACCAAACATAAAAGGAAGAAATATTTATGAGGTTTATGGTTTAGTTGTTTGAGTTTAGGGTTAAGTTATTTTATGGTTTAGGGGTGACTTAATTTAGGGTTATGTTTTTGGATTTAGGATTTAGGTTTTAGTGTTATGGCTTAGGGTTTATGGTTAATGAGTATATGGATTAGGGTTGACTTAGTTTAGTGTTAGGGGTTAGGGCTTAGTGAGTTTAGGGTTCATGGATTAGGTTTTATGGGTTAGGGTTATCGTTTAGGATTTTTGGTTAAGGGTTTAGGGTTTTTGATTGACTGAGGGTTGAGGGTTTACTTATTTTAGGGATTAGGGTTTAACATAATCTATTTAGCCAAAGAACTTAATAGTGAAATACTACATAAACGTAAATTCAAACCATAATGATAAGACACATAGTTTGTCAAATAATAAAAATATTAAACACTGCTTAGTTATATTGCATACATATATCCTATACTACTTAATCAATCCCAACTATCTTCATGTGTCCTGTGTTTCCCTCCTTCGTCTAGACCAAATATAAACAATTCATTACTCAATGACACCCCTGCTAATCTTAGGTAGTGCTCGATCAGAGTATATGCTTCAATTCCAACAATGACCATCCTCATGTTGATCATGTGTTCCAAACGTTTTGATATCTTTTGGCAAGCGCTCTACGGCATTGACAACAAAGTAAAAAATAATTATTGGAAGCATGGCACAAAAAATCACTAATAGTGAATTGAAATAATATTATACCACTGCATGTCAAGGCATGTCTGCATCAGCAGCTGTAGGTGCATGTGGTTCTGGCATAGCTACAACGTGGACAAGCTGCAGAAGAGGATCTGGTATAATAAATGTATCATCATGCTCCATGTCTAGGAGGCTCCCTAAGCTATGTTGGACTCATGAAGGGGTGAGATATCCTATAGAACCACTCCATGTAGTTTGCTGCACACTATCCAAGAGTGCTACAAATTTATTCAACCGGTGCAAGGTATTCTAAAAACTTAAGTCATCTATTGTCAATCTCCTCTATAGATAAGGATGGAGCAACAGGGAGTGGAGGGATGGTCTGAACATAACCAAACTGTCATGCTACCCTTTCTAGTTGGGGTCTGACAATAGATGAACCCCATCTGATATGTCCAGAAAATAATGAGATGAACTCAAATTCTCTAAATGCTTAATGGTTACCGTAAGGAATCCAACACACAACATCTGGCGTCAATCTATCTAAGTGCTTACGATACGTTGACACTGGTAATGCCTTCCCAAACTTCCATCGACAAGTACATGGTTTCCTCTCATGGTAATCCTCATCAGCAACAATGGAAGCAATTGTAGGGAAATGCTTGTATATCCAACACTGCACATATAAAAAAAACCAAATAAATTTCTAATCAATAGTAATAAAGTATAAAATTAATAATTGGAGGTAAAAAATAATTATAATTACCTGAAACAAAGTGATATATCCTGCAAGATGTTTTGTCATATGCTTTGACGCGTCATTCAGATTGTCATACATATGGACTAGTGCAGCCACTCCCCATGAATAGCTTCCAGATTGGCTGAGGTCGTGAAATGCATCCAAGAATACCATATTGATGTGTGTGACACTCTTGTTAGCAAAGATTGTACAACCTACTAGATGCAATAAATATGCTCGAGCTGATAGGGTCCACTGTCTTGCGTCACATTTGCTACGATAAATGTCTCGCATCTAGGTTAGGCGAACATATGCCCCTCTGCATTGCTCACTCTCATCTTTTGCTTCTTGTGTAGCAACTTCAATCAACTTAACTAACAACTCTACGACTTGGTCTACATCAAGAGCGTCGAAGGTATGGAAGACACCTATAATGGGCAGATGTAACAAGGATGCCACATCATCGAGGGTTATAGTCACCTCTCCTACCGGTAGATGGAAACTACTAGTTTTCTTGTGCCACTTCTTTGCAAAAGCAAATAAAAGTCAGAAAACTTAATCCTGTAGCAGCCAATATGCCTTCAACCTTAAGTGCAGGCCTTCCAAATTTCTCCACTTTCCTCCCATGAGAGGCCAACTTCAACTAAGTAAGTTTCTAAAAAAAATTAAAATTAATTAGTTTAAGTAAAATGATAAATAGTTATTCAAATATTATATAATTGAACAAATAACTACCTCTCCTGCCCAAACTTTGTCTGCCACATGATAAGTATAATTCGTCAACACTAATGTATCTTGGGGCCCACCTGTAAAACCCTCTGTATCAGCACCTACATGATCCGTAACTGGTTCCTAAGGCTCCTCATGAACCTCGTCAGCAGCATAATCCACATGGTCAACAACTGCAGCTGCCCATTGTCTACATGTAGATGTTGTCGGGCTTCGACGTTGAGGGGCTTCTTCTGAATCACCACTAACCTGTCTCCCTAAGGCTTTTCCTAAAACTTTGTCTAAAGCCCAACACAATCATCTAGTTCTAACCCTAATCTACAAATTTAAACAGTAATGACAATTAATATCATCGTTCAAATGATAGTTGAGTTTCATATTTCATAACAAAATTTTTGTC
Source organism: Glycine max (assembly GCF_000004515.6). Taxonomy (NCBI): domain Eukaryota; kingdom Viridiplantae; phylum Streptophyta; class Magnoliopsida; order Fabales; family Fabaceae; genus Glycine; species Glycine max. The sequence goes on from NC_016088.4 coordinate 21,155,135, forward strand.
ATTCTATTAATAAAAAACTAACTAATAAATTCACTAATAAATTTTGTAAAACCCTATTGTATCATAAAATGTAGTATATTTTAACAAAGGTAAAATTTTTTTTAAATTAACATTAAAATGCAGCAAATTAAAATATACCATCAATATCAAACTACAATTTAATTTAAAATATTTTATAAATTACTATTTAATAATTCAAATAAATGTTTAATTATTTTCTAAGTAACTATTTTAATACTTTTATATATTCATATATCAATATAGAAATTCTCGTTTTAAATTTTTATACTTCATTTTTCTAATGCTAGTAAACTAAAATATATGATCAAAATCAAAGTACAACTTTCTTTTTTATTTCTAATAAATGACTACTTCATTATTTTACCAATAACTATTTTAATACTTTTAAATATTTATAAATAAATGAATAAATTCATTTTTTATACTTCCAAACACTATTTATATAAATATTTAAAACTATTAGTGTAATAATATTTATTTGAGTGTATTAATAAAAAAACATTTGTCATATATAATATTAACTTTTCTTGTTTAACTAAATTCTACAATATATATGTTAGTCGTCGTTTACGACTAACTTTTGTATAGAAAAGTTTTCCAAAATGTATATAAATCTCCCAATTTATGGTTCTTTTTGGTAGGATTGTAAATAAAATTGCTTTGTTTTGATCTCTGCCCAGTAGAAGCCTCTTTACATGGAATTAATGTTAAATTTTCTTTAATTTCAAGCAAAAAGGAGCTATTTTTGAAGAAATGCCAAAGGAGTTATCGCGCTAAGCAAGCTCAATGCGCTTAGCGCGCATCAACGGCTAAGCCCAGCTTTAGCGCGCTTAGCGAGTAAAGGGGAATCTGGAAAGACATCTGCTCCGCAAGCACACACTTAGCGTGTTATCAGCTCGCTAAGCGAGTCGTTTGTCGCTTTTCAGGCTTAGCGCGAGATTGGCACTAAGCTCAAATTCACTTACTCGCGCTAAGCGCGACGTCGAGATCAGGAAACCCTTTTTAAGCCTGATTTACACAGAATTAAAGGGGGAGGAGAACGGTTCACTACTGAGAGGCCTAAAGAGTGTGAATTTCAGAGAGCATATAGCAGAGCAAAGGGCCAAGTTTTCATCTTTTAGGGAGATTAGTGAGATTCCTAGAGGTGGAGGAGACATTCCCACTCCTTTGTAAGCAAGCAATTTCTCTTGATTCCTCTTCTTCGGTGTAAAAAGAGCTTCCTTGCCATCAAAGGCTAAAACCCTCAGTTGGGGATTCTTACTGAGTAATTGATGTAAACTCTTTTTCATATCTAATTAGGATTGTCTTATGTGTTCACTGCTTCTATCTATGCTTATTGTAAGTATGCTTATGGCTTGATCACCCATTTGTCTATTCTGTTAGGGAGTTTAGCATTGGGAAATGCACTGTTTCCTTAGAACTTGATAGAATAGGGACTGAATAACTGCATTGCTAGGCATAATGTGCAGGGATTTAGTTTTCTTTATTTTGCTGTGAGTATAATGTTGTTTAAATTAGGCTAAGATCAACAAGAGGGATCGGTGTTTGATTTAAATTAGTCCAAACTCTAGAGGAATCAGTGTTTGGTACTTTTGTCCTCAGCATAGAACACATGAACATCTTTAATTAGAAAAACATCTTTAACTACATCAACTTACTCAATAGGAGGACCCAATGCCTTTAGATATCTGTTTTCACACTTACTTGTTCTCGTTTATTGCTTTTACTTAAGATAGAACATACTTTTGCTTTAATTCACATTCATTAATTTCTGTTTGCAAAGGCCTGCTTACTTAAGAAAACATTGCTAAATGAACAAGTTCCCTGTGTTCGATACTCGGTTTGTTCCATTTTAATTATTTTACATGGCGACCCGGTGCGCTTGCCGGTAAGACCACTCCCATATAAAAACAAGTAATACCAATTTGGAAGAGAGAGTAAACAAGTATTATGGTCGAACAAGTAATTTTGGCGCCGTAGCCGGGGAACTTTTTCCATTTGGAAAGTTTAGTTCAGTTTGAAGGCATTAATTCATTATTCTTTGATTTATTAATTTTTTTTGTTAATATTTGTTTAGTTCAAAATTTATTTTCTTCTTGAATTGGTTAATTGTTCCTGTTAGTGTTTGCATGCATAGATCTTCTGCAGGTGAATTGGTTCCATTGGATTTAGACATTGAAGAGGCTCACTTTTCTGAATCATCATGTTCTAATTCACGTACATCCAGGGAAACTCAAACAACAATTTGAAGCCGAAGTCATGGCTGAAGAGCAACCTCAGCGAGTGACCTTGGAAGATTACTCAAGTACTTCGGTGCTGCAATATTTCTCAAGTGTTGCGCGGCCAGAGGTTCAGGCACAAAACTTAACTTACCCACCTTCATTGATACAGCTAATACAAAGCAATTTGTTTCATGGTTTACCAAATGAAGATCCATACTCACACTTGGCAACGTATATTGAGATTTGAAATACTATCAAGCTTGCCGATGTACCTGGATATGCTATTAGGCTCAGCCTATTTTCATTTTCTTTATCTGGGGAGGCCAAGAGATGGTTGCATTCATTCAAGGGCAACAGTTTAAAGACCTGCATCTTCATTCCATCAGTTTCCTGATGAATCTTTGAGTGAGGCATTAGAAAGATTCCGTAGCTTGCTGCGGAAAACTCCCACTCATGGTTTTTCAGAGCCTATACAGCTGAACATCTTCATTGATGGGTTACGGCCGCAATCAAAGCAGTTACTCGACGTTTATGCAAGAGGAAAAATTAAGTTGAAGAAACCTAAAGAAGCCATGGACTTAATTGAAAATGTGGCTGCCAGTGACCATGCAATTTTGCATGATAGAGTTCATATTCCTACCAAGAAGAGTTTATTAGAGCTTTCATCACAAGATGCCTTGTTGGCCCAAAATAAGTTGATGTCCAAGCAACTTGAAGCTTTAACTGAAACACTAAGTAAGTTTCCAACTCAATTGCATGCTAGTCAACCTTTACCCTCATCTGTTTTACAGGTTACAGGTTGCACACTTTGTGGTGGAGCTCATAGGTCAGGCTTGTGTATTCCCATTGAAGAAACATCTCATGAAGTTAATTACATGGGAAACCAACCTAGACAAAATTTTAATGCAGGTGGATTTTCTAGATTGCAACATGGCCAACCTTACTAGGAACATAATCAATGGAGAACTCACCCTGGTAATCAGTTCAATAAAGACCAGGGTGGGTCACCTAACAGGCCACAACAACAAGGGCCTAACTTATATGAGAGAACAACAAAGCTGGAACAAACTCTTGCTCATTTTATGCAGGTGCCATTGACTAATCATAAGAGCACAAAGTCAGCCATAAAAAATCTAAAGGTCCAGGTAGGGCAGCTAGCCAAACAACTTGCAGAAAAATCTTCTAGTACTTTTGGAGCTAACACTGAGCAGAATCCAAAAGAAGAATGCAAGGTTGTGATGATCCGAGGAAGGAAGGTAGCCATGGAGGAGGAGAAAAAGATGCAGAAAATGGTGGAGGATGACAAACAACAACTGGTAATTGAACCAACACTTGAACCAGTGCAACCCTTTTGTGAACTTATAGAGGAAGAAGAAGAAGGGGATGATGAATAGATGAGAGCAACACCAATAATTTTGAGTGAAAAAGAAAATAGGAAAAAGAAAAAGAAGAAAATGAAAAAAATGAAAAAGAAAAAGAGAAAGAAAAAGAAAAAGAAATAAATGAGAAAAATGAAAAAGAAAAAGAGAGAAAAGAAGAGAAGAGAAAAAGCAAGAGTGAGTGTGCTAGAGAGAAAAAGAAAGAAGCATTTTCAGCTGAAGGGAGAGAAGTACCATATCCTTTGCTACCTTCTAGGAAAGACAAAGAAAGACATCTAGCTAGAAATTACCATGCCCTTAGGAGAAGCTCTATAGTAGATCCCGCTCTATGCTAAATTTCTGAAAGACATGCTAACTAGGAAGAACAAGTACATCCATAGTAACTAGGAAGAACAAGTACATCCATATTGGTTGATTTTGTTGATATTGGAGGTTTTGGGTTTACTTTTTATGCTTAATTTTTAATTTCGGTTTTGGGTTTACTACTTTTGCTTAATTTCCACTTATTCCTCATTGCTCCTCTATTCCTTTGGGTTTTAGCTACTTATCCCATACTTTCCTCTACCTTATCCCTGGCCCCATTACAACCTTAAAAGACCTTTTGATCCTCATGTGCATGAGTTTTTGGTGTTTGGTTGTCAATTTTATAGTCTTCCCAAGTCTATGTGGTGTTTATTTTCATGGGTGCTCTGAGAGTAAACAATAGCCTAGACACTTGAGAGATAGAGTGCATATCTTGTGAGGCTTTATCATTTTTGAGTCAATTCTTGAGCTGATTGACTACCTAGTCATGTTTGAGGTGCTTGGATGATTTTCATGACTGTCTTGATTCTTTAACTCTTTACGTGTTGGATGTTGCCCATTCCTTTCATTCCTTCAGATTCATTGAGAAATATGTAAATGTTTTTGTGTTTGTTTGTCTCTCTTTAATGTCTCTGGATTTGTTCCTTGCTCTGCTTTTGGATTTTGCCTGGGAGTGCAAAAGGCTAAGTGTGGGGGAATTTGATGTGTCATTATTTTCTCCTATTTCTTACCCCTTTCTATCACCATTTTAATTACTGATTTGCTTTAATTGTCAAATTAATTATGCAGTTTTATCATTTGGGCCTACTTGACTAATTATGTGTTTTAATTTAATTTCAGGAGAATTATAAGCAATTGGGTTGAATCGACTTGGACTTGAAGAGAGTAGACAATTTTATTTGTCATCCAGTTTTATTTTATTTCGTTTTTGGGCTGTATTTTTGTAATTGGGCCATCAGACCTTATTGGGCCCGATAATTAGATTTGTAAGCTTTGGGGCCTAGTGACCTTTAGGGATCCCAGCTACTAGGGTTTTAAGGTGGTTCGTGTTACTGATCACGCATAGATTTTTGTAGGGTTTCATTTTCAGTTTTTGGTGTTATTGTTCACGCACATGGTACTGTTCACGTAGCAACTCCATTTTCATTTTTTGCTTCAAATTCCAGTATCATTTTTTGCTTTTAATTCCAGTTTCATTTTCATTTTTGTCTTCTAATTTCAGTTCATTTTCTGCCTTTGATTTCCTATTCGTTTTTGCATTTCGTTTCCAATTGCAATTTCATTTTCAGTTTCTGTTTGTAGATTCATTTTCGTTTTTGTGTTGCAATTAGTTTCCAGTTGCTGTTTTCATTTCTGGTGTTAATGGAAGGCTGAATCTCTAGTGTTGTTTTCTCTTCAGGATTAAGCATAACTCTCTTTGAGGTTTTGTTATTAATATTAAATTCTTATCAGTTTTCCCCTTCACCAATTATTCTGTATTGTTGTTGATATTAATCTATGCATGCTTAATGCTTGATTAATTGTCTCTGTGCTTAATTAACGTTCATGCTTAATGGACATGTGAGAGGGATTAATCGGTGTATGTGTTGCTTAATCACATAATGACAACATTGTGTTAATTTTCTCTTAGTAAATTAATTTCGGGTTGGATTAAGTAGGTTGAACTGATTAGGGATAAATTCTCGTAACCTAGGATAAGAGACTTGCTTTTGAATCAAGGGGAAACAATATGTTTTAGTTCTGCTATCTTTTTAATTCAAGTTTGCTTGCTGTTTAAATTACAAAAACAAACAAACCCCCCATTTCGTTACTGTTTTATTATTATTGTTATGAACGTTTGTTTGATCATTGCTCACTGGGAGACGACCTAGGATCACTTCCTAGATACTGCATTTTAATGTTTATTTGATTCGGGTACGACTCCGGTCAAATTTGGCGCCGTTGCCGAGGAGTTGTGGTCCAAAGGTTCATAATTATGTTTTTGTGTCTTTGTGTTTGTTTCTGTGTGTTTTTATAAAATCTGTGTTATGTGATTAATTTGCAGTGTTTAGTTGTTTTGTGTGTAGTCTGTTGTTTAGTGTTGTTTAGTGTAGTGTTCTGTTCTATTTTTCAGTGCTGTGAATAGTGCTGTGAATAGTGTCAGATTTTGCTAATTAATTGGTGAATTTTGTTTCGATAGCTAGAGTTTTTATTTTTGGCTGATTTGTTGTGTGGTAGTTTCTTTTGATCCATATTATGTGTGAAAAATACCAGAAGCACTTGGTGTGGCTGAATTTGAGAGATATAAAAAATTTGGAAACTTGTTTTTAGCAAAACTTAAAACGGCCATAACTTTTGCTCCGGTTATCAGAATGACTATTATTATATATGCATTTGGGGTAGAAAAAAAATTTCCCATGCAATCCCAACCCACTAGCACCGATTGCGGTTCTCAGAACTTAAAAATCAGTTGTTTACTAAGTTATTTTTATTTTTATTTTTCAAGTATTATTTTCCTATTTTTCTAAACTTTTCTTAGGCATTTTTCATAGTTAGACTTTGAATTTTTGTTTGAAAATTTTTGTGCTATCTTTTCATGATTTTAGGGTGTTGCTCACAAATTTTCAACTCATTTGGATATCGTTTGAGTATAGTTGTAGTTTTACCCCCTTTTTACCCCTGGTTCTTGTTTCAGAAATACATGATTTGCTGCATATAGTGCATGACTAGGAGCAATCCGGGTGATTTACAACCCTTTGATCCTGAAATAGATATAACCTTTCATAAATTAGTTAGGCATAGTGTGCATCCTGATTATTCTGTGCATTTTGAGCATTCTGAGCATTCTGTTGCTAGTGATTCTGAACATTTTGATTTTAAGCATTCGACTGCTGATTTTCATACTAAGAACGGTGTTGAATCTCCACCTTGTGAGAGGACTCTTAGGGAGATGGCTTCACCTGACTTCACTTATGAAAGCTTGTGCATTCAATATCCTAATGAGGATGTTCCATATGTTCTCAAGACTGGACTAATACATTTGCTGCCCAAGTTTAGTGGTCTTGCAGGTGAAGATCCTCATAAGCATCTTAAGGAGTTCCATATTTTCTGTTCCACCATGAAACCCCCTGATGTCCAGGAAGATCATATCTTTCTAAAGGGTTTTCCTCATTCTCTAGAGGGAGTGGCGAAAGATTGGTTGTACTACCTTGCTCCCAGGTCCATTACTAGTTGGGATGACCTTAAGAGGGTTGTTAGTGCTTAGCTTTACTTAGTTTTAAAAGATTGGCTAAAATTTTGTTAAAACATAAGCACTTAGACAATGAAGGAAAGCTGGAGTTGCTGCACATGATGTCTAACATTATGTCAAGGAATCAGATTGGGCTGCACAATGCACAAGGCAAGATAAAATGTCAAATGAAGAATTGAAGCTGCAGGATCCACGATGTCGGATACAATGTCCAGGACATCCTGCCCGAAAATACTGGACACATAAATCTGTTATATCTTTAATAGATTAATGTGCAGTCAGCAACAAATTAGGAGCTCTATCTTTAGGAACGAATTAAAAGATAATTAAAGATTGAATTACAAACTTGAATAGTTTCGTTCAGGGATTAGAGATTGAAGATAAAAACTAAAAGATAAAACTTTATCTTTTAGATCTTTAAGTGCAGATTTTTCAGGAGAATGATAGAGCTTATCCAGCGCAAGTTGTTGCAGCCCAGATACGTACACTGCTATATAAACATGAAGGCTGCACGGGTTTTTAATCAAGTCAGAGATTGAAGAGTTATTTTGTGAGTTTTGTGACTTGAGTGTTTTGTGAGCCACCTTGATGTTACCCTAACATCAAGTGTTGGACCTGAGTGTGCAGAGTTGATCTCTATTGTTCAGAGAGCAATCTCTGGTGTGTCTTTGATTTGTTTGTAAACACGGGTGAGTGATTGAGAGGGAGTGAGAGGGGTTCTCATATCTAAGAGTGGCTCTTAGGTAGAAGTTGCATGGGTAGTGGTTAGGTGAGAAGGTTGTATACAGTGGCTGTTAGATCTTCGAACTAATACTATTTTAGTTGATTTCCTCCCTGGCTTGGTAGCCCCCAGATGTAGGTGACGTTGCACCGAACTGGGTTAACAATTCTCTTGTGTTATTTACTTGTTTAATCTGTTCATACTGTCATATACAATCTGCATGTTCTGAAGCGCGATGTCGTGACATCCTGTACGACATCTGTCCTCAGTATCAGAATTTCAATTGGTATCAGAGCAGGCACTCTAAATCACTGAGTGAGATCTAGGGAGATAAATTCTGATGAACATGGAGAAAGAAGGAGGACCAGTGAACAGACCACCAATTCTGGATGGAACCAACTATGAATACTGGAAAGCAAGGATGGTGGCCTTCCTCAAATCACTGGATAGCAGAACCTGGAAAGCTGTCATCAAAGGCTGGGAACATCCCAAGATGCTGGACGCAGAAGGAAAGCCCACTGATGAATTGAAGCCAGAAGAAGACTGGACAAAAGAAGAAGACAAATTGGCACTTGGAAACTCCAAAGCCTTGAATGCCCTATTCAATGGAGTTGACAAGAATATCTTCAGATTGATCAACACATGCACAGTTGCCAAGGATGCATGGGAGATTCTGAAAACCACTCATGAAGGAACCTCCAAAGTGAAGATGTCCAGATTGCAACTATTGGCTACAAAATTCGAAAATCTGAAGATGAAGGAGGAAGAATGCATTCATGACTTCCACATGAACATTCTTGAAATTGCCAATGCTTGCACTGCCTTGGGAGAAAGGATGACAGATGAAAAGCTGGTGAGAAAGATCCTCAGATCTTTGCCTAAGAGATTTGACATGAAAGTCACTGCAATAGAGGAGGCCCAAGACATTTGCAACATGAGAGTAGATGAACTCATTGGTTCCCTTCAAACCTTTGAGCTAGGACTCTCGGATAGGACTGAAAAGAAGAGCAAGAACCTGGCGTTCGTGTCCAATGATGAAGGAGAAGAAGATGAGTATGACCTGGATACTGATGAAGGTCTGACTAACGCAGTTGTGCTCCTTGGAAAATAGTTCAACAAAGTGCTGAAAAGAATGGACAGGAGGCAGAAACCACATGTCCAGAACATCCCTTTCGACATCAGGAAAGGTAGTGAATACCAGAAGAAGTCAGATGAAAAGCCCAGTCACAGCAAAGGAATTCAATGCCATGGGTGTGAAGGCTATGGACACATCAAAGCTGAATGTCCCACCCATCTCAAGAAGCAGAGGAAAGGACTTTCTGTATGTTGGTCTGATGATACAGAGAGTGAACAAGAAAGTGATTCTGACAGAGATGTGAATGCACTCACTGGGAGATTTGAATCTGATGAAGATTCAAGTGATATTGATATTGAAATCACTTTTGATGAGCTTGTTATATCCTATAGAGAACTATGCATCAAAAGTGAGAAGATTCTTCAGCAAGAAGCTCAACTGAAGAAGATCATTGCAAATCTGGAGGCTGAGAAGGAGGCACATGAAGAGGAGATCTCTGAGCTTAAAGGAGAAATTGGTTTTCTGAACTCTAAACTGGAAAACATGACAAAATCAATAAAGATGCTGAATAAAGGCTCAGATATGCTTGATGAGGTGCTACAACTTGGGAAGAATGTTGGAAACCAGAGAGGACTTGGATTTAATCATAAATCTGCTGGCAGAACAACCATGACAGAATTTGTTCCTGCCAAAAACAGCACTGGAGCCACGATGTCACAACATCGGTCTCGACATCATGGAACGCAACAGAAAAAGAGCAAAAGAAAGAAGTGGAGGTGTCACTACTGTGGCAAGTATGGTCACATAAAGCCCTTTTGCTATCATCTACATGGCCATCCACATCATGGAACTCAAAGTAGCAGCAGCGGAAGAAAGATGATGTGGGTTCCAAAACACAAGATTGTTAGTCTTGTTGTTCATACTTCACTTAGAGCATCAGCTAAGGAAGATTGGTACCTAGATAGCGGCTGTTCCAGACACATGACAGGAGTTAAAGAATTCCTGGTGAACATTGAACCTTGCTCCACTAGCTATGTGACATTTGGAGATGGCTCTAAAGGAAAGATCACTGGAATGGGAAAGCTAGTCCATGATGGACTTCCTAATCTGAACAAAGTACTGCTGGTGAAGGGACTGACTGCAAACTTGATCAGCATCAGTCAGTTGTGTGATGAAGGATTCAATGTAAACTTCACAAAGTCAGAATGCTTGGTGACAAATGAGAAGAGTGAAGTTCTAATGAAGGGCAGCAGATCAAAGGACAACTGTTACCTATGGACACCTCAAGAAACCAGTTACTCCTCCACATGTCTATCCTCCAAAGAAGATGAAGTCAAAATATGGCATCAAAGATTTGGACATCTGCACTTAAGAGGCATGAAGAAAATCATTGACAAAGGTGCGGTTAGAGGCATTCCCAATCTGAAAATAGAAGAAGGCAGAATCTGTGGTGAATGTCAGATTGGAAAGCAAGTCAAGATGTCCCACCAGAAGCTTCAACATCAGACCACTTCCAGGGTGCTGGAACTACTTCACATGGACTTGATGGGGCCTATGCAAGTTGAAAGCCTTGGAGGAAAGAGGTATGCCTATGTTGTTGTGGATGATTTCTCCAGATTTACCTGGGTCAACTTTATCAGAGAGAAATCAGACACCTTTGAAGTATTCAAAGAGTTGAGTCTAAGACTTCAAAGAGAAAAAAACTGTGTCATCAAGAGAATTAGGAGTGACCATGGCAGAGAGTTTGAAAACAGCAAGTTTACTGAATTCTGCACATCTGAAGGCATCACTCATGAGTTCTCTGCAGCCATCACACCACAACAAAATGGCATAGTTGAAAGGAAAAACAGGACTTTGCAAGAAGCTGCTAGGGTCATGCTTCATGCCAAAGAACTTCCCTATAATCTCTGGGCTGAAGCCATGAACACAGCATGCTATATCCACAACAGAGTCACACTTAGAAGAGGGACTCCAACCACACTGTATGAAATCTGGAAAGGGAGGAAGCCAACTGTCAAGCACTTCCACATCTTTGGAAGTCCATGTTACATTTTGGCAGATAGAGAGCAAAGGAGAAAGATGGATCCCAAGAGTGATGCAGGAATATTCTTGGGATACTCTACAAACAGCAGAGCATATAGAGTATTCAATTCCAGAACCAGAACTGTGATGGAATCCATCAATGTGGTTGTTGATGATCTAACTCCAGCAAGAAAGAAGGATGTCGAAGACGATGTCAGAACATCGGGAGACAATGTAGCAGATACAGCTAAAAGTGCAGAAAATGCAGAAAATGCAGAAAACTCTGATTCTGCTACAGATGAACCAAACATCAATCAACCTGACAAGAGTCCCTCCATAAGAATCCAGAAGATGCACCCCAAGGAGCTGATTATAGGAGATCCAAACAGAGGAGTCACTACAAGATCAAGGGAGATTGAGATTGTCTCCAATTCATGCTTTGTCTCCAAAACTGAGCCAAAGAATGTGAAAGAGGCACTGACTGATGAGTTCTGGATCAATGCTATGCAAGAAGAATTGGAGCAATTCAAAAGGAATGAAGTTTGGGAGCTAGTTCCTAGACCCGAGGGAACTAATGTGATTGGCACCAAGTGGATCTTCAAGAACAAAACCAATGAAGAAGGTGTTATAACCAGAAACAAGGCCAGACTTGTTGCTCAAGGATACACTCAGATTGAAGGTGTAGACTTTGATGAAACTTTCGCCCCTGTTGCTAGACTTGAGTCCATTAGATTGTTACTTGGTGTAGCTTGCATCCTCAAATTCAAGCTGTACCAGATGGATGTGAAGAGCGCGTTTCTGAATGGATACCTGAATGAAGAAGTCTATGTGGAGCAGCCAAAGGGATTTGTAGATCCAACTCATCCAGATCATGTATACAGGCTCAAGAAGGCTCTCTATGGATTGAAGCAAGCTCCAAGAGCTTGGTATGAAAGGCTAACAGAGTTCCTTACTCAGCAAGGGTATAGGAAGGGAGGAATTGACAAGACTCTCTTTGTCAAACAAGATGCTGAAAACTTGATGATAGCACAGATATATGTTGATGACATTGTGGTTGGAGGGATGTCGAATGAGATGCTTCGACATTTTGTCCAACAGATGCAATCTGAATTTGAGATGAGTCTTGTTGGAGAGCTGACTTATTTTCTGGGACTCCAAGTGAAGCAGATGGAAGACTCCATATTCCTCTCACAAAGCAAGTATGCAAAGAACATTGTCAAGAAGTTTGGGATGGAAAATGCCAGCCATAAAAGAACACCTGCACCTACTCACTTGAAGCTGTCAAAGGATGAAGCTGGCACCAGTGTTGATCAAAGTCTGTACAGAAGCATGATTGGGAGCTTACTATATTTAACAGCAAGCAGACCTGACATCACCTTTGCAGTAGGTGTTTGTGCAAGATATCAAGCCAATCCCAAGATAAGTCACTTGAATCAAGTAAAGAGAATTCTGAAATATGTAAATGGCACCAGTGACTATGGGATTATGTACTGTCATTGTTCAGATTCAATGCTGGTTGGATATTGTGATGCTGATTGGGCTGGAAGTGCAGATGACAGAAAAAGCACTTCTGGTGGATGTTTCTATTTGGGAAACAATCTTATTTCATGGTTCAGCAAGAAGCAGAACTGTGTGTCCCTATCTACTGCAGAAGCAGAGTATATTGCAGCAGGAAGCAGCTGTTCACAACTAGTTTGGATGAAGCAGATGCTGAAGGAGTACAATGTCGAACAAGATGTCATGACATTGTACTGTGACAACATGAGTGCTATTAATATTTCTAAAAATCCTGTTCAACACAGCAGAACCAAGCACATTGACATTAGACATCACTATATTAGAGATCTTGTTGATGATAAAGTTATCACACTGGAGCATGTTGCCACTGAGGAACAAGTAGCAGATATTTTCACAAAGGCATTGGATGCAAATCAGTTTGAAAAACTGAGGGGCAAGCTGGGCATTTGTCTGCTAGAGGAGTTATAGCAGTTACTTCTATCTGAACGTGCTCAAACTTCTCACTCAACATTAATAGCACGTTCACTACTCGGCCAAAACAAATTCAACCTCCGTTTCACACGTTCTCCTACATTCCTCATTCAAACTTACATTTTCGTGGCAATCTCGTTTGCATCAGCATTCCCCAACACTTCTCAGATATTCACGAAACCACTCCCAAAGCTCTGCTTCTCCATGGCTACCTCACCAAAAGAAACCTCATCCCCTGTTTCACCCTCTGTACCATCATCTCCATCATCCTCCAAAACTCCATCAAACCAGGAACAACCTGCACTCAATATCCAATCCATACAAATGATTCCTGGTCCAGGCCCTGTTCCTGAGAAACTGGTCCCTAAAAGACAACAGGGAGTGAAGATTTCTGAAAACCCTAGCTTTGCAACAAGCCCTAGGGAAGAAGACACTGAGATGGATAAGAAGATCCGCAGTTTTGTGAATAGCATTTTGAAAAATGCTTCTGTCCCTGATGCTGATAAAGATGTCCCAACATCTTCCACCCCAAATGTTGAAGTCCTCTCTTCATCCAGTGAAGAGAAATCAACAGAGGAAGAGGATCAAGCCACAGAGGAGACCCCTGCACCAAGGGCACCAGAACCTGCTCCAGGTGACTTCATTGACCTAGAAGAAGTAGAATCTGATGAGGAACCCATTGCCAAAAAGTTGGCACCTGGCATTGCAGAAAGATTACAAAGCAGAAAGGGAAAAACCCCCATTACTAGGTCTGGACGAATCAAAACTACTGCACAGAAGAAGAGCACACCAATCACTCCTACCACATCCAGATGGAGCAAAGTTGCAATCCCTTCCAAGAAGAGGAAAGAAATTTCCTCATCTGATTCTGATGATGATGTCGAACTAGATGTTCCCGACATCAAGAGAGCCAAGAAATCAGGGAAAAAGGTGCCTGGAAATGTCCCTGATGCCCCATTGGACAACATTTCATTCCACTCCATTGGCAATGTTGAAAGGTGGAAATTTGTATATCAACGCAGACTTGCTTTAGAAAGAGAACTGGGAAGAGATGCCTTGGATTGCAAGGAGATCATGGACCTCATCAAGGCTGCTGGACTGCTGAAAACTGTCACCAAGTTGGGAGATTGTTATGAAAGTCTAGTCAGGGAATTCATTGTCAACATTCCCTCTGACATAACAAACAGAAAGAGTGATGAGTATCAGAAAGTGTTTGTCAGAAGAAAATGTATTAGATTCTCCCCTGCTGTAATCAACAAGTACCTGGGCAGACCAACTGAAGGAGTGGTGGATATTGCTGTTTCTGAGCATCAAATTGCCAAGGAAATCACTGCCAAGCAAGTCCAGCATTGGCCAAAGAAAGGGAAGCTTTCTGCAGGGAAGCTAAGTGTGAAGTATGCAATCCTGCATAGGATTGGCACTGCCAACTGGGTACCCACCAATCATACTTCCACTGTTGCCACAGGTTTGGGTAAATTTCTGTATGCTGTTGGAACCAAGTCCAAATTTAATTTTGGAAACTATATTTTTGATCAAACTATTAAGCATTCAGAATCTTTTGCTGTCAAAATACCCATTGCCTTCCCAACTGTATTGTGTGGCATTATGTTGAGTCAACATCCCAATATCTTAAACAACATTGACTCTGTGAAGAAGAGAGAATCTCCTCTATCCCTGCATTACAAACTGTTTGAGGGGACACATGTCCCAGACATTGTCTCGACATCAGGGAAAGCTGCTGCTTCAAGTGCTGTGTCCAAGGATGATTTGATTGCTGAACTCAAGGACACATGCAAGGTGCTGGAGGCAACCATCAAAGCCAACACAGAGAAGAAAATGGAGCTGGAACGCCTGATCAAAAGACTCTCAGACAATGGCGTTGATGATGGAGAAGCAGCTGAGGAAGAAGAAGATGCAGCAGAGGATACAGAATCAGATGATGATGATTCTGATGCCACCCCATGACCATCAGACCTTTATTTTTGCTTTTTACTCTTACTAGCTATTGGGGCATGTCCCTTTGCACATTAATTTCATGCATTCTACTTTTGCCAAATTCTGTCTAAAAAGGGGGAGTAGTAGGATATTATGCATGATTTATGATTTTGAGGGGGAGTAGTATTTATACTGCTGCTGCTGATGACTGATGTAAGCTACTGAAACTAGTAGCTGATAGAAGATGCTGCAGTGAACTGCTGCCTAGCAGAATATTCACTTCACAGTAGTAAGAGCATGGAGACAGGGGGAGCAGAAAGCTGATGTCACGTGAGATGTCTTGACATCCTGGAAAAGACTTGTAGATTTGCAACTTGCAGAATTTTGCTGTCACCACTACAGATACTGCTGTGCTTGATTACTCTGATAATGAAAGTTGCTGATCCCACTTGCATGACTGCTCGTACCTGCTCAGGAAGTGTCTAAGTATGTTTTAGACAAAAATTTGCCAAAGGGGGAGATTGTTAGTGCTTAGCTTTACTTAGTTTTAAAAGATTGGCTAAAATTTTGTTAAAACATAAGCACTTAGACAATGAAGGAAAGCTGGAGTTGCTGCACATGATGTCTAACATTATGTCAAGGAATCAGATTGGGCTGCACAATGCACAAGGCAAGATAAAATGTCAAATGAAGAATTGAAGCTGCAGGATCCACGATGTCGGATACAATGTCCAGGACATCCTGCCCGAAAATACTGGACACATAAATCTGTTATATCTTTAACAGATTAATGTGCAGTCAGCAACAGATTAGGAGCTCTATCTTTAGGAACGAATTAAAAGATAATTAAAGATTGAATTACAAACTTGAATAGTTTCGTTCAGGGATTAGAGATTGAAGATAAAAACTAAAAGATAAAACTTTATCTTTTAGATCTTTAAGTGCAGATTTTTCAGGAGAATGATAGAGCTTATCCAGCGCAAGTTGTTGCAGCCCAGATACGTACACTGCTATATAAACATGAAGGCTGCACGGGTTTTTAATCAAGTCAGAGATTGAAGAGTTATTTTGTGAGTTTTGTGACTTGAGTGTTTTGTGAGCCACCTTGATGTTACCCTAACATCAAGTGTTGGACCTGAGTGTGCAGAGTTGATCTCTATTGTTCAGAGAGCAATCTCTGGTGTGTCTTTGATTTGTTTGTAAACACGGGTGAGTGATTGAGAGGGAGTGAGAGGGGTTCTCATATCTAAGAGTGGCTCTTAGGTAGAAGTTGCATGGGTAGTGGTTAGGTGAGAAGGTTGTATACAGTGGCTGTTAGATCTTCGAACTAATACTATTTTAGTGGATTTCCTCCCTGGCTTGGTAGCCCCTAGATGTAGGTGACGTTGCACCGAACTGGGTTAACAATTCTCTTGTGTTATTTACTTGTTTAATCTGTTCATACTGTCATATACAATCTGCATGTTCTGAAGCGCGATGTCGTGACATCCTGTACGACATCTGTCCTCAGTATCAGAATTTCAAGGGTGTTCTTGGAAAAATTCTTCTCTGCATCTAGGATCACTGCCACCAGAAAAGACATTTCTGGCATCAGGCAACTTAGTGGAGAGAGCTTGTATGAGTACTGGGAAAGATTCAAGAAATTGTGTGCAAGCTGTCCTCACCACCAGATTTCTGAGCAATTCCTTCTGCAATATTTCTATGAGGGACTTAGCAACATGGAGAGGCGCATGATTGATGCTGCCAGTGGTGGAGCTCTTGGTGATATGACTTCTGTTGAGGCTAGGAATCTGATTGAGAAGATGGCTTCCAACTCCCAACAATTCAGTGCAAGAAATGATGCTATTGTCCTTAGAGGAGTCCATGATGTGGCCACAGATTCATCTTCATCTGCTGAAAATAAGAAGCTTGAGGGAAAACTTGATGCCTTAGTCAACCTAGTAACTCAGCTTGCCATAAATAAAAAATCTGCATCTGCATCTATTACTGTTGCAAGAGTCTGTGGTCTATGTTCTTTTGTTGATCACCATACAGATCTCTGTCCTTCTTTGCAGCAATTTGGAGTCAATGAGCAACCTGAAGCCTATGCTGCAAACATTTATAATAGATCCCCTCAGCAGCAAAACCAACAATAGTAGAATAATTATGATCTTTCAAGCAACAGATACAATCTAGGTTGGAGGAATCATCCAAATCTGAGATGGGCAAATCCTCCACAGCAACAACAGCCTGTCCCTCCCTTCCAGAATACTACTGGTCCAAGCAGGCCATATGTTCCTCCTCCAATGCAGCAGCAACAACAAAGACAACAAGCAACTAAGGCCCCTTCTCAACCTTCCTTAGAGGAGTTAGTGAGGCAAATGACCATCCAGAATATGAAATTTCAGCAAGAGACAAGAGCCTCCATTTAGAGTTTGACAAATCAGATGGGGCAGATGGCTACTCAGTTGAACCAAGCTCAATCCCAAAATTCTGACAAATTGCCTTCACAAACTGTGCATAATCCGAAAAATGTGAGTGCCATCACCTTGAGGTCTGGCAGGCAAATTGAAGTGCCTCCACCAGTAGTAGTACCTGCACCTGAACCTGTCAAGCTTCATTCTACACCTGAAAAAGAGGATGTGCTAGCTGCACAAAGGAGAAAGATTCCTGATCATGAGGGAGCTAACAAAAATTTTCATGCAGGTGGACCTTCTTCTAGTAGTTATGATTGATTTGCAGCAGCCTCCTATCCCTCTTCCATTTCCACCTAGAGCAATTCCAAACAAAAAGATGGAAGAAGTAGATAAGGAGATCTTGGAGACCTTCAGGAAAGTAGAGGTGAACATACCTCTGCTAGATGCCATCAAGCAAATTCCAAGATATGCCAAGTTTCTAAAGGAGTTATGCACCCACAAAAGGAGGCTCAAAGGCAATGAAAGGATTAGCATGGGCAGAAATGTGTCAGCATTGATAGGTAAATCTATTCCTCACATTCTTGAGAAATGTAAGGACCCATGTACTTTCTGTATACCTTGCATTATTGGGAACAACAAATTTGAGAATGTCATGCTAGATCTAGGAGCATCAGTTAATGTCATGCCTCTATCAATTTTCAATTCTTTATCTCTTGGACCTTTGCAACCTACGGATGTGGTGATTCACTTTGCAAATAGAAGTGTTGCTTACCTCACAGGTTTCATAGAGGATGTGTTGGTTCGGGTTGGTGAACTTATTTTTCCTGCTGATTTTTATGTTCTTGATATGGATGAGGGATTTTCCCATGGTTCAGTTCCAATTATTTTAGGCAGGCCATTTATGAAAACAGCCCGAACCAAGATAGATGTTTATGCTGGCACATTGTCTATGGAATTTGGTGATATTGTTGTTCATTTTAACATTCTTGATGCCATGAAACATCCATCTGAGGATCATTCTATTTTTCATGCTAAAATACTTGATCAGATTATTGATGATTATATGTTTGATTTTGATTCTCTTCATGGTAGGAAACATCCATTTTTATCTTATCTGCATACTTGTCATTCCTCATGCATTGAATCTGAATCTGAGTTTGAATTTGATCCTATATCTGATTTTTATGTTGAGAGTAAATTTTAAATTGAGTCTGGTTCTGATTTTCTGGGTGTTGTACCTCTTGATGTTGATTTTTTAGAGTTAGAATGCACTAACCATGGTGATTTTTTAGACATTCCTGATATTAACCCATCTACCTGCATGCATAGGATACTTTTAGAGGATGGAGCTAAGCCAGTGAGGCAGCCACAACAGCGACTCAACCCCATCATTCTAGATGTGGTGAAAAAGGAGGTGACCAAGCTCTTGCAAGCTGGAATCATCTGCCCTATTTCTGACAGCTAGTGGGTGAGTTCAGTCCAAGTGGTTCCTAAGAAGACAGGACTCACAGTGATCAAGAATGAGAGGGATGAGCTTATCACCACAAGAGTGCAGAACAGCTGGCGAGTCTGCATTGATTATAGGAGGCTGAACCAGGCAACCAGAAAAGATCATTTTCCCCTGCCATTCATTGATCAAATGCTTGAGCACTTGGTAGGTAAGTCTAATTACTGTTTTCTTGATGGTTTTTCTGGTTATTTACAAATTCATATTGCTCCTAAGGATCAAGAAAAGACCACATTCACCTGTCCCTTTGGCACTTTTGCCTATAGGAGGATGCTCTTTGGCCTATGCAACGCCCTTGGTACCTTCCAGCGGTGTATGCTTAGCATTTTCAATGACTTTTTAGAGAGTTGCATAGAGGTGTTTATGGATGATTTTATTGTTTATGGATCCTCTTTTGATGCATGTTTGGATAGTCTGGATAGAGTTCTTAATAGATGCATTGAAACTAACCTTGGGATGAATTTTGAAAAATGTCACTTCATGGTAGAACAAGGTATAGTTTTAGGGCATATAATTTCCAGTAGAGGCATAGAGGTAGACCCTGCAAAGATAGCTGTTATTTCACAATTGCCTTACCCCTCTTGCGTGCGAGAGGTTCATTCTTTTCTTGGCCATGCAGGTTTTTGTAGGCGCTTTATCAAGGACTTTAGCAAAGTTGTAGAAGCAAAGCTTCATGGTGAATCAAAGGTGATTCAAAGGTGTTTTGATGATAACAAAAGATGATGACAAAGGTGATGACAAAAAGCTCAAAGATCAATCAAAGAACAACTCAAGTGATCAAGTTAGAATAAAGAACAATTCAAGAGTTCAAGATAGAATCAAGAGAAGGCTTAATCAAGCTAAGTATGAAAAGTTTTTCTCAAAAATTGAGTAGCACATGATTTTTCTCAAAACATGTTTACCAAAGAGTTTTTACTCTCTGGTAATCGATTACCAGATTGTTGTAATCGATTACCAGAAGCAAAATTGTTTTGAAAAAGTTTTCAAATTGAATTTACAACGCTCCAATTAATTTCAGAAAGCTGTAATCGATTACAATGTTTTGGTAATCGATTACCAGTGCCTTTGAACGTTGAAATTCAAATTCAAAAGTGAAGAGTCACATCTTTTCACATAAAAGCTTTGGGTAATCTATTACACTGATTTGGTAATCGATTACCAGTGATTGTTTCTGAATAAAATCAAAAGATGTAACTCTTCAAATAGTTTTTGACTTTTTCAAATTGGTTTTTAAGTTTTTCTAAATGTCATAACTTTTCTAATGGTTGTCTTGACCAGACATGAAGAGTCTATAAAAGCAAGGTTTTGTTTTGCATTTCAATAATCTTGAATACTTTTCCAATCAATCTCTTACAATCCTTTACAAGCCTTGAATCTCTTTGAACTTCTTCTTCTTCTTTGTACCAGAAGCTTTCTAAAGTTTTCTGGTTTTCTAAACCTTGAAAACTTGTGCTATTCATCTTTTCATTCTCTTCTCCCTCCGCCAAAAAGAATTCGCCAAGGACTAACCGCCTGAATTCTTTTTGTGTTTCTCTTCTCCCTTTTCCAAAAGAACAATTGACTAACCGGCTGAATTCTTTTGTGTCTCCCTTCTCCCTTGTCAAAGAATTCAAAATGACACTGTCTGAGAATTCTTTTGATTCTTCCCTTTCCCTAATACAAAAGTGTTCAAAGGACTAACCGCCTGAGAATTCTTTTGTATCCCCATACACAAAGTATCAAAGTTTTAACAACCTGAGATCTTTGTCTTGACACATTGGAGGGTACATCCTTTGTGGTACAAGTAGAGGGTACATCTACTTGGGTTTGACTGAGAACAAGAGAGGGTACATCTCTTGTGGATGAGTTCTAGTGGAGGGTACATCCTCTAGGTTCAAAGAGAACAAGGAAGGGTACATCCCTTGTGGATATTTTCTTGTAAAAGGATTTTTACAAGGTTGAAAGAAATCTCAAGGATCGCAGGTCGCTTGGGGACTAGATGTAGGCACGGGTTGTTGCCGAACTAGTATAAAAACTCTTGTGTGTTTGTCTCCTTCTTTCCTACTCTTTTACTTTCCGCTGTGCATTTAATTTCCGCTTTTAGTTTCTGTTAAGTTTCTCTTCTACTCCTCATACAAAGGACAACTCGCAAGGTGCTTGACTGTGGTTTCTATTGACCCACCATCTTCAAGGATGCATGGAGAATCTGTAGCACTTGTGAGCCTTGTCAGAGAGCAGGCGGCTCACTTTCATGGAGACAGCAAATGCCTCAACAAGCCATATTATTCTGTGAGGTGTTTGATGTCTGGGGTATAGACTTTATGGGGCCTTTCCCTGTCTCTTTTGGTTTTGTTTATATTCTCCATGCTGTTGATTATGTTTCAAAATGGGTGGAAGCCAAAGCCACCAGAACTAACGATGCTAAGGTTGTTGTGGATTTTGTTAGATCTAATCCGTTTTGCAGGTTTGGAGTCCTTAGAGTCGTCGTTAGTGATTAAGGCACCCATTTTTGTAACAGATCCATGTATGGCCTGCTCAAAAAGTATGGGGTCGTGCACAAAATTTCCACACCTTACCCCCCCAAACTAATGGGCAGGCTGAGATTTCAAACAAGGAGATAAAAAGGATCTTGGAGAAGATTGTGCAGCCGAACAAAAAGGATTAGAGCACAAGGTTGGATGATGCTCTTTGGGCGTATAGGACTTCCTACAAATCACCCATAGGAATGTCTCCTTATCGGGTTATCTTTGGCAAGACATGTCATCTTCTTGTAGAGATAGAGCACAGAGCCTACTTGGCTGTAAAGACCTGCAACTTCTCTATTAATCAGGCTGGAGAGGAAAGGAAGTTGCAACTAAGTGAGTTAGATGAGATACGTTTAGAACCCTATGAGAATTCCAAATTCTACAAGAAGAAGACCAAGAAGTTCCATGACAGCTTGATAGCTAAGAAGAACTTCATGGTTGGACAAAAATTTTTATTGTATAACTCTAGGCTCGGACTCATGAGTGGTAAGTTGAGGTCAAAGTGGATTGGTCCTTTTGTGGTGACTAATGTTTTTCCTTATGGTGCAGTTGAGATCAAAAGTGAATCTATAGATAAGAGCTTCAAGGTCAATGGACACCGGCTGAAACCATTCCTCACAAATCCCTCCTTGGTGGATGAAGTGGTGGAAGAGACCTCCTTACTTCACCCTACTTCTCTTTCGCCATGACTTACGGAGTTTTCTTTTTCTGTCTCCTTCTTTACTTTTATTGCACTTGTCCAAATTTATCGATTGTTGTGATTGCTCTTGATCTTATGATTGTGCTACATTTGAGGAAAATGTGTTGTTTAAGTGTGGGGGGGAGATTGTTCGTTGTTTGGGGTTTTCTAGGTTAATGTTGTTATTTTGGTTTTTTTTTTTGTGTACAACATTGCATGTTTCTCTTTGAATTCTAGGTTATGTACAGGTAATCGGTAATTGTTTTTGAAATAGGAGTTTCTTGGAATTTTGTGAATTGAAATCCTTGTTTTTCTCTACATATCAAGTCAGTTTTAAAAGGTTGAATTGAAAGTGATAGATTTACCCTTGGTGAGATTTTGAGCCATCATCATCTATTTTATTCGGTGTGTTTTGCCCCATTGATTGCTTGCACAATAGCCTTGGCTTGACTCTTGTTGATACTTCTTGGTTCCCATGCATGTTGGGAGATGATTTAGGCATTTTGTTCTTATAAGCCTCTAGCCAGATGAGTCTACCTTGAATTAATTCCTTTGATAGCCCCTTTGAGCCTATGTTCCCCTTTCTTTGTTTTAAAGCTCATCACAAGCCTTAAGTGAAAAACCATGATCTCACCCTACCCTTAAGGAATTTTGGAGCTTTGGAATTGTTTTGGGAATAAGTGTGGGTGGGTATATTTCTTTGGATGATATGTTGTTTTGGCCATGCTTGATGATGTATTTTTGCCATGCTTGATGTATATACATATATTGCCTAATTGTTGCTTTATTTTTCAAATATTCAAAATGCTAATGTTCAAAAAATAAAAATAAAAATAAAACAGAAAAAGAATGAAGTTGAATAAATGAGGTCTTGTTTTGAGGACTTGGACTGGTTTGAGGACTTGGTTGATTTTGTTGATATTGGAGGTTTTGGGTTTACTTTTTATGCTTAATTTTTAATTTCAGTTTTGGGTTTACTACTTTTGCTTAATTTCCACTTATTCCCCATTGCTCCTCTATTCCTTTGGGTTTTAGCTACTTATCCCTTACTTTCCTCTACCTTATCCCTGGCCCCATTACAACCTTAAAAGACCTTTTGATCCTCATGTGCACGTGTTTGTAGTGTTTGGTTGTCAATTTTAGAGTCTTGCCAAGTCTATGTGGTGTTTGTTTTCATGGGTGCTCTGAGAGTAAACAGTAGCCTAGACACTTGAGAGATAGAGTGCATATCTTGTGAGGCTTTATCATTTTTCAATCAATTCTTGAGCTGATTGACTACCTTGCCATGTTTGAGGTGCTTGGATGATTTTCATGACTGTCTTGATTCTTTAACTCTTTACGTGTTGGATGTTGTCCATTCCTTTCATTCCTTAAGATTCATTGAGAAATAAGTAAATGTTTTTGTGTTTGTTTGTCTCTCTTTAATGTCTCTAGATTTTTTCCTTGCTCTGCTTTTTGATTTTGCCCGGGAGTGCAAAAGGCCAAGTGTGGGGGAATTTGATGTGTCATTATTTTCTCCTATTTCTTACCCCTTTTTGTCACCATTTTAATTACTGATTAGCCTGAATTGTCAAATTAATTATGCAGTTTTATCATTTGGGCCTACTTGACTAATTATGTGTTTTAATTTAATTTCAGGAGAATTATAAGCAATTGGGTTTGGATCCGAAATTGGGCCGAACCGGCTTGGACTTGAAGAGAGCAGACAATTTTATTTGTCGTCCAGTTTTATTTTATTTTGTTTTTGGGCTGTATTTTTGTAATTGGGCCATCAGACCTTATTGGGCCCGATAATCAGATTTGTAATCTTTGGGGCCTAGTGACCTTTAGGGAGCCCACCTGCTAGGGTTTTAAGGTGGTTTGTGTTACTGTTCATGCATAGATTTTTGTAGGGTTTCATTTTCAGTTTTTGGTGTTACTGTTCACGCGCATGGTACTGTTCACGTAGCAACTCCATTTTCGTTTTCTGCTTCAAATTCCAGTTTCGTTTTCTGCTTTTAATTCCAGTTTCGTTTTCATTTTTGTCTTCTAATTTCAGTTCATTTTTTGCCTTTGATTTCCTATTCGTTTTTGCATTTCGTTTCCAATTGCAATTTCATTTTCGGTTTCTGTTTGTAGATTCATTTTTGTTTTTGTGTTGCAATTAGTTTCCAGTTGCTGTTTTTGTTTCTGCTGTTAATGGAAGGCTGAATCTCTAGTGTTGCTTTCTCTTGAGGATTAAGCATAGCTCTCTTTGAGGTTTTGTTATTAATATTAAATTCTGATCAGTTTTTCCCCTTCACCAATTATTCTGTATTGTTGTTGATATTAATCCATGCATGCTTAATGCTTGATTAATTGTCTTTGTGCTTAATTAACGTTCATGCTTAATGGACATGTGAGAGGGATTAATTGGTGTATGTGTTGCTTAATCACATAATGACAACCTTGTGTTAATTTTCGCTTAGTAAATTAATTCCGGGTTGGGTGAAGTGGTTGAACTGATTAGGGATAAATTCTCGTAACCTAGGATAAGAGACTTGCTTTTGAATCAAGGGGAAACAACATGTTTTAGTTCTGTTATTTTTTTAATTCAAGTTTGCTTGCTGTTTAAATTACAAAAACAAACAAACCCCCCATTTCGTTACTGTTTTATTATTATTGTTATGAACGTTTGTTTGATCATTGCTCACTGGGAGATGACCTAGGATCACTTCCTAGATACCATATTTTAATGTTTATTTGATTCAGGTATGACTCAGATCAAGCGTCACTATACCTTGTTCTATAGGTGAAGTTTCTATTGGCAAAACTCTTATTAATTTGGGAGCCAGTATTATTTTGATGCCGCTTTCCATGTGCTGGAGACTTGGAGACTTGGAGATAATGCCTACTAGGATGACTTTACTGTTAGTAGATGGCTCCATCACCAGACCTTATTGAGTGTGTTAGTAGTCGTTTATGACTAACTTTTGTATAGAAAAGTTTTCCAAAATGTATATAAATCTCCCAATTTATGGTTCTTTTTGGTAGCATTTTAAATAAAATTGCTTTGTTTTGATCTCTGCTCAGTAGAAGCCTCTTTACATGGAATTAATGTTACATTTTCTTTAATTTCAGGCAAAAAGGAGCTATTTTGAAGAAGTGCCAAAAGAGTCATCGCGCTAAGCGAGCTCAATGTGTTTAGCACACATCAATGGCTAAGCCCAGCACCAATGCGCTTAGCGAGTAAAGGGGAATCTGGAAAGGCATCTGCTACGTAAGCACGCGCTTAGCACATTATCAGCTCGCTAAGCAAGTCGTCTGTCGCTTTCCAGGCTTAGCGCGAGATTGGCGCTAAGCTCAAATTCACTCACTCGCATTAAGCGTGACATCGAGATCAGGAACCCTTTCTAAGCCTGATTTGCACAGAATTAAAGAAAGAGCCAGAAAGAGAACTTTTCACTACTAAGAGGCCTGAAGAGTGTGAATTTCAGAGAGCATAGAGTAGAGCAAGGGGCCAAGTTTTCATATTTTAGGGAGATTAGTGAGTTTTTGAGAGTTTGTGAGATTCCTAGAGGTGGAGGAGACATCCCCACTCCTTTGTAAGCAAGCAATTTCTCTTGATTCCTCTTCTTTGGTGTAAAAGGAGCTTCCTTGCCATGAAAGGCTAAAACCCTTAGTTGGGGATTCTTATTGAGTAGTCGATGTAAACTCTTTTTCATATCTAATTAAGGTTGTTTTATGTGTTCACTGCTTCTATCTATGCTTATTGTATGCATGCTTGTGGCTTGATCACCCATTTGTGTGTGCTATTAGGGACTTTAGCATTGGGAAATGCATTGTTTCCTTAGAACTTGATAGAGCCGGGACTGAATAACTGTATTGCTAAGTGTCATACCCTAATTTCTTCCGGGGATTATTACTTGACGACATGCAACCTTTGATTGGCCGTTTCAAGATACTTGGCACCCTTTGTTGCACAATATGTAAGTCTCGAGACGCACCGGAAGTCATAAGGAAGCAGGGTTATGCGATCCGTGAAATTCCGTAATGTGGCAGAAACCAAAAGGAGGTGTTGTTACGCAATCCGTGAGTCTCTATAACTTTTTCGAAAGCTAAAAAAGAGTAAATACATGATCCGTAAGGATTCGTAACCTTACGGAAAGAAAATAAGTATCGTGACGGAATTCGTAAAGTTTCGTAACGTTACGGAAAAAGAATCACCAAAAAAATAGAAGGCGGGTGCATTTAGTAAAAAGGGGGGGGGGTACAAATAGCAATCAAGCCCACTTGGGCCTTCCAGATTCTTCCTCCAGAAGGCTGTTGCTTTTGGAGGAAGCAACCTTGCTCGCCTAGGCGAGCTGGGTGGCAAGCTCCTCCCCTATTTTGCTATAAATAGGGGGAGGAGTGAAGAGGGAAGGGGTTCAACCTTCTTTGGCACTTCTTATTCTCTCTAAATTGTTGAGGAAAATTGTTTCCGTGAAGAATGTCATGAACATTGTACAACTTTCCATTGCATTGCATTGTTTCATATGAGGTCAGCATTACCAAATTTTACGACAAAGGTTGCATGCGTCTGCATCCCTATAAATCATGTTAACTGCATAGATTTCCTACATCTCGTGTCCAATCTTGTTGGATGACCGGCCCTCTCGATGAGTCGATCTCTTGCTTTCTCATAAAGGTGCACCCTTGGGTACTAGTACCTATCACCTTTAGAGGACTATATGTCCTCGCCATTAGAGGACTGCACATCCTCGCCTGCAGAGGGCTGCACGCCCTCGCCTTTAGAGGGCTACGCGTCCTCATTTTCAGTGTGCTCCATATCCACACCTTAGGAGAATATAAGGTCCTTTGTCCTTAGATTCTTAATCGAGACTTGCGCTCCCGGTTAAGGGGCCAGTAGTTTCCTTTTATCAGTTCATGGGCCACCCCCTGGTATTGGAGGGCGACCAACTGTGCGAGCACATCCAGAGAGGGAGGCTATCACGCGTCTACTATGCATACCGGGGCAAGATTTCCCCCGTGCCGCTGCAAAAAGACGAGTGCGGATCATGCGCACCCACATGACCACTCTTACGTGGATAACGTTGCTATTTAGCAACATTCTACCAAACGACCATAATGCCAATCTCCCCCTGCAGATGTATCAGTTGGTCTGTGCCGTCATGACATAGGTAAGTATGCACATCGCTCAACTGATTTCTGATGTCATCTATTGTTTGCAGGGATCACGCCCGCAAGACACCCAGTGGACCTGAAGAAGTCCAACAGGGTCTTGGAGTTGTCAAGCTCTAATTACGGGTCTCTGTTAGTTCTACGGAGTGCCTGTCACCTCCAGCAAGGGCATCAGACCCCCTACTAATCGAGCTTTCATCAAGAAGTACTGCGTCCTCAGGCAGGCGCAGGGCGAAACACCACAGCAGCCTGGGGATGGCCGGCAGCGGGCAACAGATGCACCGCCATCACCTCTAGAGTTCACCTCAGCTCATCCACAAAAAGGTTAGAGCGTTGCTTACGACCCATGGCCGACCAATAGGTGACCAAGTCCAAAGCCAAAGGTAAGCAAAGTACTAGGTCCGTGACCAACAAGCCATCATGCGTCTAGCTCAAGACGTTAAAGAAGCGCTACTAGGAGGCAACCTAGTACCTTTTAAATCTATGCTTGTTATTTGATCACTTTTGTTTCTCAAGTCATAGCAGGACACACCTAGTTGCTCATGATCCGAGGAATTTAAATAAAACAAGCACAAGCTCGGAAGGTAGTCATACCTTTCAAAATATATATATATATATATATATATATATATATATATATATATATATATATATATATATATATATATATATATATATGTATGTATGTTTAGGTTGAAAAATACCTTGGATATGCATGTATGTAGCAAAAAATACTTCACAAAATATATATATGTATGTTTAGGTAGCAAGATACCTTGGATATGCATGTATATAGCAAAAATATCTCAAAACATATATATGTATGTTTAGGTAGCAAGATATCTTGGACACACATGTATATAGCAAAAATATCTCATAAAACATATATGCGTATGTTTAGGTAGCAAAATACCTCATGAAAAAAAGAGAGCAAAAAGAGAGCGAGCAAGAAAAGAATAAGAAGGAAGAAAAAAAAATAGAAAATAAAAAATAATAAAGGTTGTCTAGCTAAAAGACAACATGCTTGTGAAAAGAGATAACTTCCAGCTTTTCTTTGAAAAATTCACTGATCATAACCAGTTTTTGAAAAAATGTGTATACACCTGAAGGGTGAGTGCTGTGAAAATTTTCCCGAATGCCCAAAATGGACTCGGATGAATGCATGAATTGATAAAAAAAAAACATATTTTGGAAACACTGGGTTGACTTAAAATAGGGAAAATGAATCCTGAGCCCTAGTGTCACATGACCATAAAAAACTTGATGCTTGAGTGTCCACATGGGTGTATGCATGACCAGTTTTGCATAAAATTTCCTAATCATCATTGTTGCATGTGTATCATGGAAATAATGTAGGACATTCCCTTTATCCCCGAACCGCTGGCCAAACCCTGACATATATCATGACCAGCCGTTCTACAAGCCTTGAACCAAAATCCCAACTTATCATAAACCTTGACCCAGGGTGAGAATGTCAATCCTTAAACAAAATAAGAAAAAAAAGAAAAAGAAAAGAAAAATTCCCAATCAAAGAGTGGGAGAAAGCAAAAAATGAAAGAAAAAATTCTCGATCAAGGATCGGAAGAAAACAGAAGAAACATGCAGAAAGGTCTTTAGACCAGACAATATCTGAACAATACAGAATTGTCACCAAATAAACAAAAAAAAGGGAGAAAGGAAACCACGACCTAAAGTGGTTCTCTCCCTTTGATTGCCGACAAAATCCTGTGCACTAGCGACTTTCTCGCCACGCACTAAACAAAAACAGAAGAGGAAAAGGCAACAACACTCAAAGCCAAATTTCCCACCTAAAAACCATTCCCAAAATAAGTCCTATTGATCCATGATCACGCATGTAATCTTTGATTTGATAGGAAATGATTTGCAAAATCAAGTCATGACATATCTATGGTTCGGAATTAGGATAAAACACTTACCTGTGTGAGATTGATACACTTTGAGTGATTCTCTCCTATCTTTGTTGGACCCAGTGTTTCCTCTAAATGGTCATTTAGAAATGAAATGCTAAACATCCAAAATCTCATTTACGGTTATGAGAAAATTTCATCAGCATACTCTCCTTCCCCGATAGACACATTGTTTTTCATCCAAAAAGCATATGTTGCTCTGATCAGTTGGAAGTTTTGTCTCTTTACTAAAGCATGTTCGCATTTTGGTGAAGAAAACACCGAGACTATTTTTAGTCTCACAGTTATCAAGAACTACGTAGGTCTGAGTTCCTCATCACAAATTGAGGATACGTAGGAGCAAAAGCCCTGCTTTTATCGACCACCCAACTTTTTGTTACCGTGACCCAAGAGTCCGATGGCATGCGGAGCCACATGACCGTGGGATCCCTAGATTCCTGTTCTTTTTATGTTTCATCCTTTATCATTTACATGTTATTTCTATGACTTGAGGAACTAACGTTTGTTTTTTGTTGTTGCGATTGTCATTTGTTTTGTGCATATATTTTGTTTGGACTATTGCGTTAGTGCTTACTTCATTGTTGTCAATAGTGTTTGTTGAAGTTCCGGAACTATGTAGAGTTTTTCATTTAGGAACGTCCTCCTAAAGATAAAATGAACCAAAAATCCCGATAAAAAGAAAGAAGCGTTGTGAATAAATTTCATGTTCATAAAGAAAAGAAAAAGGTTTTTGTTTATATATATGAGTAAAAGGAAAATGTGTATAAAAGGATTTCGCGTGTGTAAATAATGTGTGAAAAGAAATTCTCGTGTGTGTGTGCAACGAGTGTATATAAATAAACTTTTGTATGAACCACAGGTGTATGTTGGGAAAAACAAAAAAAATCTTCAAACATGAATAGTGTTTGTATATAGACTGTGTGACAAAGAAAAAGAGTTCTGATGTGTATACAAAAAAGGGTTCGTCATGTATAGGAATGAAAGTGTACAAAGAAAAGTTTTCTCACAAATAGCCATGGGCGTATAGTTTTGTGAATATAAAAATGAAACAAAAAAAAAGAAGGAAAAAGAAAGGAAGACCTCGAAGGTCGACATGTTATAGTTAGGAAGAATAAATCATTCGTAGAGAGCAAACATATCTTTTGGAAACAAGGGACTGACGCTAAGAGTTTATTTTCCTGAATAATCGAGATAAGAATGGATGAATTCATTGAACTGATGAAAGAACATAATTGGGAAACGTTGGGTCTGTTTGTGTAAATTCCCGACCGTAGTATCACAATGCCGTAAATGGGATGCTTAAGTGCCCTCCTGGCTGTGGCCATGACTAATTTTGCATGTTGTTTCCAAATCATCATTGTCGCACGTGCCTTGTGGAATAATATGGAAGTTCGGCCCGAGACCGACACCTTGACACCCAAATTTGTTTTACCCCAGATATCAAGATCGGGCTCCCACGATAAAAGCCCCCATTGAGACACAACCTTAGAATTTTTTGAACCTTGGCCTATCAAAAGAATCCTCATCCTTTCCCCCAAAGCAAAGGACAGCGAAATCTCATCTCCTCGAGGGAGAGCGAATAGAATGCTAAAACCCGATTTCCCAAAGAAAGGAATGGAGAACGAGAAGTGAAAAGAAAGAAAAGGAAGAAATGGAAAGAAAGAAAAAAGAAAAATATGAAAACAAAGAAAAGAACAATAAAAAAGAAAGAAAAAGAAGGATTCCCGATCGAAGATCGAAAGGAAGTGAAAAAGGAAAAGATCGGAGGAAAACAGAGTAATTCCCGATCAATGAAAGAAAGAGAACAGAAATTCTTCAAGCCAGATAAATTTTCGGCAAGGTAAGTGACTACCGGCAAAGGAAAACCCATTTTTGGTGGTTCTTCCTTTCAGATTGCCACTCAAAATCATTCTCGACTGGCGATATCCGGCCCCACATAAACAAAGAGGAAAAGACCGGAACACCCAGTTTCCTCTCAAAAACCACTACCCTCGAGAAAATCCTATTGATCCGTGATCGTACGTGTGATCTTTGATTCGATGGGAAATTGTGTGCAAAATAAAGTCGTGGTGTAGTTATGGTTTGGGATTAGGGTAAAACACTTGCCTGTGTGAGTTTTTTATACACTATGAGTGATTTATTCCCAGTTTCAGCTTAACCTGATGTTTCCCCTGAATGTTCATTCAAAAGCTAAAAGTTGACATCCTGCCTTTCATTTTCGGGTATAAGGAAGATTACCCTTGGCATAAGTATATTGTTGTTCTAAGACATGGTGCTCTCGCGAATGATTTATTTTTCTTTGCAAAAAGTATGTTTGCCCTTTTTAGGTGGAAAAACCCGGTGGACCATTCGGTCCTGCAACCCTTTTTCGGAGCCCCATGAATTGCGTTTTCGTTCATGCGTCCTCCACCCACGAGTTTGGAGTCATGCATAGTGATTGCTTAGTGCAATTCTCCATTCTCAACCCTTTTTCGGAGCCCCAGGAATTGCGTTTTCGTTCATGCGTCCTCCACCCACGAGTTTCGAGCCATGCGTAGTGATTGCTTAGTGCAATTCTCCATTCTCTACCCTTTTTTCGGAGTCCCATGAATTGCGTTTTCGTTCATGCATCCTCCACCCACGAGTTTGGAGCCATGCGTAGTGATTGCTTAGTGCAATTCTCCATTCTCTACCTTTTTTTCGGAGCCCCATGAATTGCGTTTTCGTTCATGCATCCTCTACCCACGAGTTTGGAGCCATGCGTAGCGATTGCTTAGTGCAATTATCCATTCTCTACCCCTATTCGGAGCTCCATGAATTGCGTTTTCGTTCAGGCGTCCTCCACCCACGAGTTTGGAGTCATGCGTAGTGATTGCTTAGTGCAATTCTCCATTCTCAACCCTTTTTCGGAGCCCCATGAATTGCGTTTCCGTTCATGCATCCTCCATCCACGAGTTTGGAGTCATGCGTAGTGATTGCTTAGTGCAATTATCCATTCTCAACCTTTTTTCGAAGCCCCATGAATTGCGTTTTCGTTCATGCGTCCTCCACCCACGAGTTTGCGGTCATGCGTAGTGATTGCTTAGTGCAATTCTCCATTCTCAACCCTTTTTCGGAGCCCCATGAATTGCGTTTTCGTTCATGCATCCTCTGCCCACGAGTTTGGAGCCATGCCTAGTGATTGCTTAGTGCAATTCTCCATTCTCTACCCCTTTTCGGAGCCCCATGAATTGTGTTTTCGTTCATGCGTCCTCCACCCACGAGTTTGGAGTCATGCGTAGTGATTTCTTAGTGCAATTCTCCATTCACCACCCTTTTTCGGAGCCCCATGAATTGCGTTTTCGTTCATGCGTCCTCCACCCACGAGTTTGGAGTCATGCGTAGTGATTGCTTAGTGCAATTCTCCATTCTTAACCCTTTTTCGGAGCCCCATGAATTGCGTTTTCGTTCATGCATCCTCCACCCACGAATTTGGAGTCATGCATAGTGATTGCTTAGTGCAATTCTCCATTCTCTACCCTTTTTTAGGAGTCCCATGAATTGCGTTTTCGTTCATGCATCCTCCACCCACGAGTTTGGAGCCATGCGTAGTGATTGCTTAGTGCAATTCTCCGTTCTCTACCCTTTTTTCGGAGCCCCATGAATTGCATTTTCGTTCATGCATCCTCCACCCACGAGTTTGGAGTCATGCGTAGTGATTGCTTAGTGCAATTCTCCATTCTTAACCCTTTTTCGGAGCCCCATGAATTGCGTTTTCGTTCATGCGTCCTCCACCCACGAGTTTGGAGCCATGCGTAGTGATTGCTTAATGTAATTCTCCATTCTCTACCCTTTTATCGGAGTCCCATGAATTGCATTTTCGTTCATGCATCCTCCACCCACGAGTTTGGAGCCATGAGTAGTGATTGCTTAGTGCAATTCTCCATTCTCTACCCTTTTTTCGGAGCCCCATGAATTGCGTTTTCGTTCATGCATCCTCTGCCCACGAGTTTGGAGCCATGCGTAGTGATTGCTTAGTGCAATTCTCCATTCTCTACCCCTTTTCGGAGCCCCATGAATTGTGTTTTCGTTCATGCGTCCTCCACCCACGAGTTTGGAGTCATGCGTAGTGATTCCTTAGTGCAATTCTCCATTCACAACCCTTTTTCGGAGCCCCATGAATTGCATTTTCGTTCATGCGTCCTCCACCCACGAGTTTGGAGTCATGCGTAGTGATTGCTTAGTGCAATTCTCCATTCTCAACCTTTTTATGGAGCCCCATGAATTGCGTTTTCGTTCATGCGTCCTCCACCCACGAGTTTGGAGTCATGCGTATTGATTGCTCAGTACAATTCTCCATTCTCAACCCTTTTTCGGAGTCCTATGAATTGCGTTTTCGTTCATGCATCCTCCACCCACGAGTTTGGAGCCATGCGTAGTGATTGCTTACTGCAATTCTCCATTCTCTACTCTTTTTCGGAGCCCCATGAATTGCGTTTTTGTTCATGCACCCTCCACCCACGAGTTTGGAGCCATGCGTAGTGATTGCTTAGTGCAATTCTCCATTCTCAACCCTTTTTCGGAGCCCCATGAATTGCGTTTTCGTGCATGCGTCCTCCACCCACGAGTTTGG
>NC_016088.4:21189336-21190238 GCF_000004515.6 Glycine max
TTTTCGGAGACCCATGAATTGGCATTTTCGTTCATGCGTCCTCCAACCACGAGTTTGGAGTCATGCGTAGTGATTGCTTAGTGCAATTCTCCATTCTCTACCCTTTTTTCGGAGCCCCATGAATTGCGTTTTCGTTCATGCATCCTCTGCCCACGAATTTCGAGCCATGCGTAGTGATTGCTTAGTGGAATTCTCCATTCTCTACCCCTTTTCGGAGCCCCATGAATTGTGTTTTCGTTCATGCGTCCTCCACCCGCGAGTTTGGAGTCATGCGTAGTGATTGCTTAGTGCAATTCTCCATTCTCAACCCTTTTTCGGAGACCCACGAATTGCGTTTTCGTTCATGCATCCTCCACCCACGAGTTTGGAGTCATGCGTAGTGATTGCTTAGTGCAATTCTCCATTCTCAACCCTTTTTCGGAGTCCTATGAATTACGTTTTCGTTCATGCATCCTCCACCCACGAGTTTGGAGCCATGCGTAGTGATTGCTTAGTGCAATTCTCCATTCTCCACCCTTTTTCCGAGACCCAAGGAATGTGTTTTTTTTCAAGCGTCCTCCCCCCCCGAATTTGGAGCCCATCCTAATGGATGCTTAAAGGAAATCTCCCTTTCCCAACCTCTTTTCGAAACCCCAGAAATTGGTTTTTCGTCCAGGCACCCCCCCCCCCCCAAATTTGGAGCTCTGGGAAGGGGTTGCTTAATTGCAATTTCCAATTTCCAACCCCCTTTTTCGAGAGCCCCTGGATTTGGGTTTTGTTTCTTGCGTTCCCCCCCCCCCCAAAATTGAAGAGCAGGCGAAAGGGAATGTTTATGGGAAATTTCCCTTCCTCAACCCCTTTTTTGGGACCCCAAAAAAATTTGGTTTTTTTGTTTCCCTCCTCCCCCCCCCAAAATTGGGGGG
>NC_016088.4:21215377-21217524 GCF_000004515.6 Glycine max
CAATTGTCCATTCTCTACCCTTTTTTCGGAGCCCCATGAATTGCGTTTTCGTTCATGCGTCCTCCACCCGCGAGTTTGGAGTCATGCGTAGTGATTGCTTAGTGCAATTCTCCATTCTCAACCCTTTTTCGGAGCCCCATGAATTGTGTTTTCGTTCAAGCATCCTCCACCCACGAGTTTGGAGCCATGCGTAGTGATTGCTTAGTGCAATTCTCCATTCTCAACCCTTTTTCGGAGACCCATGAATTGCGTTTTCGTTCATGCATCCTCCACCCACGAGTTTGGAGTCATGCGTAGTGATTGCTTAGTGCAGTTCTCCATTCTCAACCCTTTTTCGGAGTCCTATGAATTACGTTTTCGTTCATGCATCCTCCACCCACGAGTTTGGCGCCATGCGTAGTGATTGCTTAGTGCAATTCTCCATTCTCTACTCGTTTTCGGAGCCCCATGAATTGTGTTTTTGTTCATGCATCCTCCACCCACGAGTTTGGAGCCATGCGTAGTGATTGCTTAGTGCAATTCTCCATTCTCAACCCTTTTTCGGAGACCCATGAATTGCGTTTTCGTTCATGCATCCTCCACCCACGAGTTTGGAGTCATGCGTAGTGATTGCTTAGTGCAATTCTCCATTCTCTACCCTTTTTTCGGAGCCCCATGAATTGCGTTTTCGTTCATGCATCCTCTGCCCACGAATTTCGAGCCATGCGTAGTGATTGCTTAGTGCAATTCTCCATTCTCTACCCCTTTTCGGAGCCCTATGAATTGTGTTTTCGTTCATGCGTCCTCCCCCGCGAGTTTGGAGTCATGCGTAGTGATTGCTTAGTGCAATTCTCCATTCTCTACCCTTTTTTCGGAGCCCCATGAATTGCGTTTTTGTTCATGCATCCTCTGCCCACGAATTTCGAGCCATGCGTAGTGATTGCTTAGTGCAATTCTCCATTCTCAACCCTTTTTCGGAGCCCCATGAATTGCGTTTTCGTTCATGCATCCTCCACCCACGAGTTTGGAGTCATGCGTAGTGATTGCTTAGTGCAGTTCTCCATTCTCAACCCTTTTTCGGAGTCCTATGAATTACGTTTTCGTTCATGCATCCTCCACCCACGAGTTTGGCACCATGCGTAGTGATTGCTTAGTGCAATTCTCCATTCTCTACTCGTTTTCGGAGCCCCATGAATTGTGTTTTCGTTCATGCGTCCTCCACCCGCGAGTTTGGAGTCAGGCGTAGTGATTGCTTAGTGCAATTCTCCATTCTCAACCCTTTTTCGGAGACCCACGAATTGCGTTTTCGTTCATGCATCCTCCACCCACGAGTTTGGAGTCATGCGTAGTGATTGCTTAGTGCAGTTCTCCATTCTCAACCCTTTTTCGGAGTCCTATGAATTACGTTTTCGTTCATGCATCCTCCACCCACGAGTTTGGAGCCATGCGTAGTGATTGCTTAGTGCAATTCTCCATTCTCTACCCTTTTTTCGGAGCCCCATGAATTGCGTTTTCGTTCATGCATCCTCTGCCCACGAATTTCGAGCCATGCGTAGTGATTGCTTAGTGCAATTCTCCATTCTCTACCCCTTTTCGGAGCCCCATGAATTGTGTTTTCGTTCATGCGTCCTCCACCCGCGAGTTTGGAGTCACGCGTAGTGATTGCTTAGTGCAATTCTCCATTCTCAACCCTTTTTCGGAGACCCATGAATTGCGTTTTCGTTCATGCATCCTCCACCCACGAGTTTGGAGTCATGCGTAGTGATTGCTTAGTGCAATTCTCCATTCTCTACCCTTTTTTCGGAGCCCCATGAATTGCGTTTTCGTTCATGCATCCTCTGCCCACGAATTTCGAGCCATGCGTAGTGATTGCTTAGTGGAATTCTCCATTCTCTACCCCTTTTCGGAGCCCCATGAATTGTGTTTTCGTTCATGCGTCCTCCACCCGCGAGTTTGGAGTCATGCGTAGTGATTGCTTAGTGCAATTCTCCATTCTCAACCCTTTTTCGGAGACCCACGAATTGCGTTTTCGTTCATGCATCCTCCACCCACGAGTTTGGAGTCATGCGTAGTGATTGCTTAGTGCAGTTCTCCATTCTCAACCCTTTTTCGGATTCCTATGAATTACGTTTTCGTTCATGCATCCTCCACCCACGAGTTTGGAGCCA
>NC_016088.4:21218127-21257575 GCF_000004515.6 Glycine max
CCACCCACGAGTTTGGAGCCATGCGTAGTGATTGCTTACTGCAATTCTCCATTCTCTACCCTTTTTTCGGAGCCCCATGAATTGCGTTTTCGTTCATGCGTCCTCCACCCGCGAGTTTGGAGTCATGCGTAGTGATTGCTTAGTGCAATTCTCCATTCTCAACCCTTTTTCGGAGCCCCATGAATTACGTTTTCGTTCAAGCATCCTCCACCCACGAGTTTGGAGCCATGCGTAGTGATTGCTTAGTGCAATTCTCCATTCTCAACCCTTTTTCGGAGCCCCATGAATTGCGTTTTCGTTCATGCATCCTCCACCCACGAGTTTGGAGTCATGCGTAGTGATTGCTTAGTGCAGTTCTCCATTCTCAACCCTTTTTCGGAGTCCTATGAATTATGTTTTCGTTCATGCATCCTCCACCCCCGAGTTTGGAGCCATCCGAAGGGATTGCTTAGTGCAATTCTCCATTCTCTACTCGTTTTCGGAGCCCCATGAATTGTGTTTTGTCAGCATCCTCCACCCACGAGTTTGGAGCCATGCGTAGTGATTGCTTAGTGCAATTCTCCATTCTCTACCCTTTTTTCGGAGCCCCATGAATTGCGTTTTCGTTCATGCATCCTCTGCCCACGAATTTCGAGCCATGCGTAGTGATTGCTTAGTGCAATTCTCCATTCTCTACCCCTTTTCGGAGCCCCATGAATTGTGTTTTCGTTCATGCGTCCTCCCACCCGCGAGTTTGGAGTCATGCGTAGTGATTGCTTAGTGCAATTCTCCATTCTCAACCCTTTTTCGGAGACCCATGAATTGCGTTTTCGTTCATGCATCCTCCACCCACGAGTTTGGAGTCATGCGTAGTGATTGCTTAGTGCAGTTCTCCATTCTCAACCCTTTTTCGGAGTCCCTATGAATTACGTTTTCGTTCATGCATCCTCCACCCACGAGTTTGGAGCCATGCGTAGTGATTGCTTAGTGCAATTCTCCATTCTTTACTCGTTTTCGGAGCCCCATGAATTGTGTTTTTGTTCATGCATCCTCCACCCACGAGTTTGGAGCCATGCGTAGTGATTGCTTAGTGCAATTCTCCATTCTCAACCCTTTTTCGGAGCCCCATGAATTGCGTTTTCGTTCATGCATCCTCCACCCACGACTTTGGAGTTCTGCGTAGTGATTGCTTAGTGCAGTTCTCCATTCTCAACCCTTTTTCGGAGTCCTATGAATTACGTTTTCGTTCATGCATCCTCCACCCACGAGTTTGGCGCCATGCGTAGTGATTGCTTAGTGCAATTCTCCATTCTCTACTCGTTTTCGGAGCCCCATGAATTGCGTTTTCGTTCATGCGTCCTCCACCCGCGAGTTTGGAGTCATGCGTAGTGATTGCTTAGTGCAATTCTCCATTCTCAACCCTTTTTCGGAGCCCCATGAATTGCGTTTTCGTTCAAGCATCCTCCACCCACGAGTTTGGAGCCATGCGTAGTGATTGCTTAGTGCAATTCTCCATTCTCCACCCTTTTTCGGATCCCCATGAATTGCATTTTCGTTCATGCGTCCTCCAACCACGAGTTTGGAGTCATGCGTAGTGATTGCTTCGTGCAATTCTCCATTCTCTACCCTTTTTTCGGAGCCCCATGAATTGCGTTTTCGTTCATGCATCCTCTGCCCACGAATTTCGAGCCATGCGTAGTGATTGCTTAGTGCAATTCTCCATTCTCTACCCCTTTTCGGAGCCCCATGGATTGTGTTTTCGTTCATGCGTCCTCCACCCGCGAGTTTGGAGTCATGCGTAGTGATTGCTTAGTGCAATTCTCCATTCTCAACCCTTTTTCGGAGCCCCATGAATTGCGTTTTCGTTCATGCGTCCTCCACCCACGAGTTTGGAGCCATGCGTAGTGATTGCTTAGTGCAATTCTCCATTCTCAACCTTTTTTTGGAGCCCCATGAATTGTGTTTTCGTTCATGCGTCCTCCACCCACGAGTTTGGAGTCATGCGTAGTGATTGCTTAGTGCAATTCTCCATTCTCAACCCTTTTTCGGAGTCCTGTGAATTGCGTTTTCGTTCATGCATCCTCCACCCACGAGTTTGGAGCCATGCGTAGTGATTGCTTAGTGCAATTCTCCATTCTCTACCCCTTTTCGGAGCCCCATGAATTGCGTTTTTTGTTCATGCATACTCCACCCACGAGTTGGGAACCGTGCGTAGTAATTGGTTAGTGCAATTCTCCATTCTCAACCCTTTTTCGAGAGCCCCATGAATTGCGTTTCGTTCATGCATCCTCCACCCACGAGTTTGGGAGTCATGCGTAGTGATTGCTTAGTGCAATTCTCCATTCTCAACCCTTTTTCGGAGCCCCATGAATTGCATTTTCGTTCATGCGTCCTCTACCCACGAGTTTGGAGTCATGCGTAGTGATTGCTTAGGGCAATTCTCTATTCTCAACCCTTTTTCGGAGCCCCATGAATTGCGTTTTCGTTCATGCATCCTCAACCCACGAGTTTGGAGCCATGCATAGTGATTGCTTAGTGCAATTCTCCATTCTCAACCTTTTTTCGGAGCACCATGAATTGGGTTTCCATTCATGCGTCCACCACCCACGAGTCTGGAGTCATGCGTAGTGATTGCTTAGTGCAATTCTCCATTCTCAACCGTTTTTCGGAGCCCCATGAATTGCGTTTTCGTTCAAGCCTCCTCCACCCACGAGTTTGGAGCCATGCGTAGTGATTGCTTAGTGCAATTCTCCATTCTCAACCCTTTTTCGGAGCCCCATGAATTGCATTTTCGTTCATGCGTCCTCTACCCACGAGTTTGGAGTCATGCGTAGTGATTGCTTAGGGCAATTCTCTATTCTCAACCCTTTTTCAAAGCCCCATGAATTGCGTTTTCGTTCATGCATCCTAAACCCACGAGTTTGGAGCCATGCGTAGTGATTGGTTAGAGCAATTCTCCATTCTCAACCCTTTTTCGGAGCCCCATGAATTGCGTTTTCATTCATGTGTCCTCCACCCATCGAGTTTGGAGCCATGCGTAGTGATTGGTTAGTGCAATTCTCGATTCTCAACCTTTTTTCGAAGCCCCATGAATTGCGTTTTCGTTCATGCGTCCTCCACCCACGAGTTTGGAGTCATGCATAGTGATTGCTTAGTGCAATTCTCCATTCTCAACCCTTTTTCGGAGCCCCATGAATTGCGTTTTCGTTCATGCGTCCTCCACCCACGAGTTTGGAGTCATGCGTAGTGATTGCTTAGTGCAATTCTCCATTCTCAACCCTTTTTCGAAGCCCCATGAATTGTGTTTTTGTTCATGCGTCCTCCACCAGTGAGTTTGGAGCCATTCTTCATGATTGCGTAGTGTGGGCCCTCTACTGCAATCGTCCATTCTCCATTGTGTTCTTCATTGTCAAGTGCGGACCCTCTTGACTGGGAAATATGATCTTTGTTATTTTCCCGATTGATTCCTTTGCCAAACGTGTATATTATATTATTGTTGTTTTTGTTGTTGTTTGTATTTTGTTTTGTGTTGTGCAGAAAAAAAAAAGGAGTAGAGACGAGAGTCGTCATGGACTAATCACGGAAAGGGCGAGACGTACGAAATCAGTGTCTTATCTTTGCTTTCCTCTTATCTCCGATAAAAGGTAAGGAAAAAGGGGCAACTGTCATACCCTAATTTCGTCCGGGGATTATTACTTGACGACATGCAACCTTTGATTGGCCGTTTCAAGATACTTGGAACCCTTTGTTGCACAATATGTAAGTCTCGAGACGTGCCGGAAGTCAAAAGGAAGCAGGGTTATGCGATCCGTGAAATTCCGTAATGTGGCGGAAACCAAAAGGAGGTGTTGTTGCGCAATCCGTGAGTTTCTGTAACTTCTTCGAAAGCTAAAAAAGAGTAAATACATGATCTGTAAGGATTCGTAACCTTACGGAAAGAAAATAAATATCGTTACGGAATTCGTAAAGTTTCGTAACATTACGGAAAAAAAATCACCAAAAAAATAGAAGGGGGTGCATTTTGTAAAAAGGGGGGTACAAATAGCAATCAGGCCCACTTGGGCCTTCCAGATTCTTCCTCCAAAAGGCTGTTGCTTCTGGAGGAAGCAACCTTGCTCGTCTGGGCGAGCTGGGTGGCAAGCTCCTCCCCTATTTTGCTATAAATAGGGGGAGGAGTGAAGAGGGAAGGGGTTCAGCCTTCTTGACACTTCTTATTCTCTCGAAATTGCTGAGGAAAATTGTTTTCGTGAAGAAAATCCAAGCCGAGGCGCTTCCGTAACGTTTCCGTGAGTAATTACGCGAAGATTTTCAACCGTTCTTCGACATTCATCATTCGTTCTTCGTTTTCTTCAGACTTCAACTGGTAAGTACCTCAAACCGAGCTTTTCAATTCATTTTATGTACCCGTGGTGGTCCACATTTTGTTTCATGTATTTTTATTCTCGTTTTCATTTACTTTCCGTACCCTCTTTTGACGTGCTTCAGTCATTTATTTAAGTCATTTATCGCCAAATCAAAAAATAAAATAAATTTCCACCGATCATTTGATTTGTAATATCCGTTAATTTCTGTTAAAATGAATTCCGACCGTTCGGTCGTGCCGTAACCACGTTGGAAATCAAAAAAAGAGGTAAAATAATAATATAATAATCAAAAAATACCTTTTAGTAAAATAAAGCAAAAAACTCTTTGGGATTTTTCATTCTTAATTGAATTGACTAATAACTAAAGTGAAACTAAGGCTAAAATCAACTCGCCTAGTCAAGCTCGTCCACAAAAAAGGTCACTAAATGGGGTTTGAAAGTTTATCATTTCAGTTTTTCCTCATCAAGTAAATGGATCATTTTTAAAGGTCCAACGCCTTAAAATGATCACCTTTCAAGTAAAAAGAATCACTTGATTCACTCTTAAGAAAGAACTACTTAGGTCTGATTTCCTCTTCGATGGAGGGTACGTAGGAGCAAAAACCCCGCTTTTGTCGACCTCAAAAAATAAAAAGAAATAAAAGTTAAGGTAACACAATTTCTACAATTCTAAAAAATAGGTTGTTGTCCTTTGAGACAAATGTGAGAAGTGCTAATACCTTCCTCAAACGTAAATACAACTCCTGAACTTAGAATTTTCATGTTGACCGGTTTCCTTCGGTTTTTTCGACGTTTTCCACAATTAAACGTTGATGGCGACTCCGCGCATCTTTCCTCCTTTGAAAAGCGCACCCGTGAGCCTCGCCTCGCACGCCTACAAAAGGGCTTGTTGCGACACTAAGGATAATGTGCAGGGTTTTAGTTTTGTTTATTATGTTGTGAGTATAATGTTGTTTAAATTAGGCTAAGTTCAACAAGAGGGATCTGTGAACAAAGTTTGATTTAAATTAGTCCAAACTCTCGAGGAATCAGTGTTTGGTATTTTTGTCCTCAGCATAGAACACAAGAACATCTTTAATTAGAAAAACATCTTTAATTGCATCAACTTACTCAGTAGGAGGACCCAACGCCTTTAGATATCTGTTTCATGGTTTACCAAATGAAGATCCATACTCACACTTGGCAACGTATATTGAGATTTGAAAAATTGTCAAGCTTGCCGGTGTACCTGAATATGCTATTAGGCTTAGCCTGTTTTCATTTTCTTTATCTGGGGAGGACAAGAGATCGTTGCATTCATTCAAGGGAAACAGTTTAAAGACCTAGGATGAAGTTGTTGAGAAGTTTCTAAAAAAATATCTCCCAGAGTCTAAAATTGTAGAGGGAAAAGTTGTAATTTCTTCATTCCATCAGTTTCTCGATGAATCTTTGAGTGAGGCATAAGAAAGATTCTATAGCTTGCTACAGAAAACTCCCACTGTAGCTTTTTCAGAGCCTATATAGTTGAACATCTTCATTAATGGGTTATGGCCGTGAAGACACTTGAAGAAGCCATGGACTTAATTGAAAATATGGTTGCCAGTGACCATGCAATTTTGCATGATAGAGTTCATATTCCTACCAAAAAGAGTTTATTAGAGCTTTCATCTCAAGATGCCTTGTTGGCCCAAAATAAGTTGTTGTCCAAGCAACTTGAAGCTTTATCTGAAACACTAAGTAAGTTGCCAACTCAATTGCATGCTAGTCAACCTTTACCTTTATCTGTTTTGCAGGTTACAGGTTGCACACTTTGTGGTGGAGCTCATGGGTCAGGCTTGTGTATTCCCATTGAAGAAACATCTCATGAAGTTAATTACATAGGAAACCAACCTAGACAAAATTTTAATGCAGGTGCATTTTCCTGGATTGCAACATGGCCAACCTTACCAGCAACATAATCAATGGAGAACTCACCCTGGTAATCAGTTCAATAATGACCAGGGTGGGCCACCTAACAGGCCCCAACAACAAGGGCCTAGCTTATATGTGAGAACATCAAAGCTGGAAGAAACTCTTGCTCAGTTTATGC
This sequence comes from Glycine max, assembly GCF_000004515.6. Lineage (NCBI taxonomy): Eukaryota > Viridiplantae > Streptophyta > Magnoliopsida > Fabales > Fabaceae > Glycine > Glycine max. The sequence goes on from NC_016088.4 coordinate 21,224,539, forward strand.
AGGTGTCATTGACTAATCATAAGAGCACAGAGTCAGCCATAAAAAATCTAGAGGTCCAAGTAAGGCAGCTAGCCAAACAGCTTGCAGAAAAATCTTCTAGTACTTTTGGAGCTAACACTGAGCAGAATCCAAAAGAAGAATGCAAGGTTGTGATGACCCGAGGAAGGAAGGTAACCATTGAGGAGGAGAAGAAGAAGGAGAAAATGGTGGAGGATGACAAACAATAGCTGGTAATTGAACCAGCACCTGAACTAGTGCAACCCTTTTGTGAACATATAGAGGAAGAAGAAGAAGATGAGGATGAACAGATGAGAGAGACACCAATAATTTTGAGTGAAAAAGAAATAAATGAAAAAGAAAAGAATGAAAAAGAAAAAGAAGAAGAAAATGAAAAAAATGAAAAAGAAAAAGAGAGAAAATGAAAAGGAAAAAAAGAGAAGAGAAAAAGCAAGAGTGAGTGTGCTAGAGAGAAAAAGAAAGAAGCATCTTCAACTGAAGGGAGAGAAGTACCATATCTTTTGCTACCTTATGGGAAAGACAAAGAAAAACATCTAGCTAGATTTCTGGATATTTTCAAGAAGCTAGAAATTACCATGCCCTTTGGAGAAGCTCTATAGCAGATGCCACTCTATGATAAATTTATGAAAGACATGCTAACTAGGAAGAACAAGTACATCAATAGTGACAACATCATTATGGAAGGAAACTGTAGTGCCCTTATTCAACGTATCCTTCCACCAAAACATAAAGATCCAGACAGCGTCCCTATACCTTGTTCTATAGGTGAAGTTTTTGTTGGCAAAGCTCTTATTGATTTGGGAGCTAGTATTAATTTGATGCAGCTTTCCATGTGCGGAGACTTGGAGAGTTGGAGATAATTCCTACTAAGATGACTTTACAATTAGCAGATAGCTCCATCACCAGACCTTATGGAGTGATTGAGGATGTTCTAGTTTGGATCAAGCGTCTTCTTTTTCCTGCTGACTTCATTTTAATGGACATATTGGAAGATGCAGATATTCCCTTAATTTTGGGATGTCCATTTATGTCTACTGCAAGCTGTGTAGTGGACATAGGGAAGAAAAAGTTAGAAATGGGTATTGAAGACCAACAGATCAACTTTGATCTATTTAATGAAGAAAGAAAATTGCTGGACTAAAATGTTTGTTAATAGGTGAAGGAGTTTGATGAGAAGGTTCTAAAGGAGAGAACCAAGATTGATCCAGGATAACAAAGAACTATGCGTCAAGCTAATGACGTTAAACAAGCGCTTACTCGGAGGCAACCCAGCCCTTTTTAATTTTGTTTTCCATGCATTTTAGTTAAGTTAGATTGCTTGTGGTTGTGTGTTTTCAGCATGTTTAGTATTGAAAAAAAGGGGTTTATAAATTTTGTGAAGAGATCGACAGAAAAATAACTTAGAAAATTTTCTGTGGTCCATGCGCTAAGCGCAACCCTTGCGCTAAGCGCCATTTCCTTCACGTGCTAAGCGAGCTGTTTTTCGCGCTAAGTACCTTGACCCCTGATCATTGGCTGGATGGTCCCGCTAAGCGAGTGCTTAGCGCTAAGCCCAAAAACCTCTCTGGATTTTAATTCTTTGGAATTGGGCTTAGCGCGAACTTTCGCTAAGCGCAATTCCTTCTCTGGAATTGCAATTATTAGAATTGCGCTAAGCGTGAGCGACACACTAAGCGCGGGCCACTACTGCATTTAATGAGCATTAATTCACTAAGCGCAGCCTTTGGTGGCTAAGCGTAAGTTGCAGGACCAATCAAAGCTGCAGTTCCCGCTAAGCGCGACCTTGCACGCTAAGCCCAAAAACTTCTCTGGAATTTAAACATTTTGAATTGGGCTTAGCGAGCATATGTGCTAAGCGCAGGGCTTTTAAAACTCAAACGTCATATGGGCATGCTAAGCGCAGCTGTGCGCTAAGTGCACCATACAAAAGTGCCAAAAATTATAAGGTACCTGCCTTAGGCAGTTACCATTTCACTCTTGTTGTGCATTAAGGCCTCACTGCATCTGCCTTCACCTTGCTTCATCTTGCTGGATTCCTGCACCTTTGCACTTCTTTGCATTCAACTACACAATCCAATTAAGTTTCTTTACTTTACTTCGTTTTCGTTCTAAGTTATCAACCTTAGGATAGATAACTTAGTGATTGTTAGGTAGAATTTCTATCTATGCTTAGTGTTAGGTTAGTTGTTAGTTAGAATAGCTTTAGGGTTATACTGTAGTCACAATGTGCTTATTTTGATTAGGGTTTGATGACCCAATAGGGGCCTATGAGAAGGGGTGAGAAGTCCCTAGTTTTCTGGAAATCGCGATGAACGCGCTAAGCCCCTTGCTACGCTAAGCGAGTTTATCGCTTCTGTTGAAGATTCTGGATTTCCAGATGAACGTGCTAAGCCCAGTTGTCGCGCTAAGCGTGTTCATCTTCTCTGTTGAGTTATCTATTGAACTTGCTAAGTGCGGTTGTGCGCTAAGCGAGTACTGTGTGTCAGACACTTAGGATTTTTGTGTTTTTGTTGGGCGCTAAGCGTGCATGTCACGCTAAGCACTATTATGTCTCTATTTTTAAATTTCTTAGAATTGGGCTTAGTGAGCCTACTCGCTAAGCCTGTGCTGTCTAGTTTGGTAGTTGCGCTAAGCGCTCCTTAACCGCTAATCTTTCATTTTTTTAAAAATTTATGGAATTCCACTTAATGAGCCTGCTCTCTAAGCCAATTCTGCAGAAAAAAATATTTTCTGTGTTCAGACGCTAAGCACGTGCCTATCATGCTTAGCTCATGAGTAAAATTTCATAAGGCGCGCTAAGCGCAGCCATCGCGCTAAGCGCCCAGCCTTAATTTTAGTTTTATTTTCTGCTTTTCACTTTGAATAAATCTTGTCTTTTGATTCTTTTGTTTTGTAGATGGCTTCTCGTAAAAGGAAGGCACCACCTTCAGTGTCCTAGGCTAGGTATGATAGCTCAAGATTTGTATCCCAAGATGCCTGGGACCGCTATGCAGACAATGTCCTTAGCCGGAAGATCATTCTGGAAAGGAATGTGAAGCAATATATCACAGAATTTGATGAATTCAGGAGAGAAATTGAGAGAAGGAATTGTCATAAGGAGCTCACTAACTTCGCAGAGGGAAGCATTGTTGTTGCTATTGTTAAAGAATTTTATGCTAACCTCTATGACCTTGAAGAAAAATCACCTAAGCAGGTGAGGGTGCGAGGGCACCTAATTAAATTTGATGTTGACGCCCTCAACACCTTCTTGAAGACACCAGTGGTCATAGAGGAAGGGGAGAGCTTGCCCTCCTACTCCAGTTTTGCTAATCTGAGGCCTGTTTCTCAAAAGCTTGCAGCCCATCTATGTATCCCTGGGAGGGGATTTAAGTTGAATGCAGACGGGCTACCTTTGAAGATCTTAAGGAAGAATCTGACTACTTTGGCCTAGACCTGGAGTGTTCTATCTTTTTCTAACTTAGCCTTGACATCCCACACTTTAGATATTACTTTGGATAGGGCTATGTTAATCTACGGGCTTGTAATGCAGAGGGATATGAACTTGGGGCCCCTCATGTCAGGTCAGATCTCTCTTATAGCTCAGCACGACTCCTCGAGGCTATGTTTTCCAGCCTTGATAACTGCCTTATGCAAGGCTCGAGGAGTCTCATCTGATTCTCTGACCTTTGAATCTCTGAGCCCAGCCATTAATTTGGCTTTATTAAAAAGAATCACTGGAACTTGGATGGCCCTTTGGTCACTTTTTGGGAACCCAGAAATCCAAGGCTAGAAGATCTGAGGCCCCATCTACATTAGCTCTTTCTATCTCTCATCTCCCTCCAGCACCAGCATCTCCAGTTCTTACAGGTTTTCCTGCTCAGAGCTTAGAGCATTCCTTGTCTATGCTGCAGAGCCTGCATCTATAGAAGCAAAGCTTCATGGTGAATCAAGAGTGATTTAAAGATGTTTTGATGATAACAAAGATGATAACAAAAGATGATGACAAAAATCTCAAAGGTCTATCAAAGAATGAGTTCAAGATATTCAAGATAGAATCAAGAACACTTCAAGATTCAAGAGGAAAGTTGATTTCAAGAATCAAGATTCAAGAGATCAAGATTTCAAGAATTAAGATTCAAGAGATCAAGATTCAAGATTCAAGAATCAAGAGCAGGCTTAATCAAGATAAGTATGAAAAGGTTTTCTTAAAAATTGAGTAGCAAATGGATTTTTCTCAAAACATGCTTACCAAAGAGTTTTTACTCTCTGGTAATCGATTACCAGTTATTGTAATCGATTACCAGTCGCAAAATGGATTTGAAAAAGTTTTCAAACTACATTTACAACGTTCCAATTAATTTCAAGAAGCTGTAATTGATTACAATGTTTTGGTAATCGATTACCAGTGCCTTTGAATGTTGAAATTCAAATTCAAATGTGAAGAGTCACATCCTTTCACATAAAAGCCTTGTGTAATCGATTACATTGATTTGGTAATCGATTACCAGTGATTGCTTCTGAATAAATCAAAAGATGTAACTCTTCAAAAGGTTTTTGACTTTTTCAAATTGTTTTTCTAAAAGTTATAACTCTTTTAAATGGTCCTCTTGGCCAGACATGAAGAGTCTATAATAACAAGGCTTTGATTTGCTTTTCAATACACTTTTCTAATCAATCTTATACAATCCTTTACAAGCCTTTAATCTCTTTGAACTTCTTCTTCTTCTTTGTGCCAAAAGCTTTCCAAAGTTTTCTGGTTTTCTAAACCTTGAAAACTTGTGCTATTTATTCTTTTCATCTCTTCTCCCTTTGCCAAAAAGAATTCGCCAAGGACTAACCGCCTGAATTCTTTTTGTGTCTCTCTTCTCCCTTTTCCAAAAGAACAAAGGACTAACCGCTTGAATTCTTTTGTCTCTCCCTTCTCCCTTGTCAAAGAATTCAAAATGACACAGTCTGAGAATTCTTTTGATTCTTCCCTTTTCCTTATACAAAAGTATTCAAAGGACTAACCGCTTGAGAATTCTTTTGTATCCTCATTCACAAAGTATCAAAGGTTTAACCGCCTGAGATCTTTGTCTTAATACATTGGAGGGTACATCCTTTGTGGTACAAGTAGAAAGTACATCTAGTTGGGTTTGACTGAGACCAAGAGAGGGTACATCTCTTGTGGATCAGTTCTAGTGGAGGGTACATCCACTAGGTTCAAAGAGAACAAGGGAGGGTACATCCCTTGTGGATCTTTGCTTGAAAAAGGATTTTTACAAGGTTGAAAGAAATCTCAAGGACCGCAGGTCGCTTGCGGACTGGATGTAGGCACAAGTTGTTGCCGAACCAGTATAAAAACTCTTGTGTGTTTGTCTCCTTCTTCCCTACTCTTTTAATTTCCGTTGTGCATTTAATTTCCGCTTTTACTTTCTGTTAAGTTTCTCTTCTACTCCTTATCATGGTTGTCAAACTCTAGATTCAACTCGTAGACTCTTACGAGTTTAATTGTTTACTTCAGTCCCGTGAGTTGACTCGGAAGCAAAACTCCTTTTTTAGCAGACTCGGAGCAGACTCGTGGTCTCGGAGTGGACTCGTGTAAACTCGTAAGAGTCTACGAGTTGACTTTAGAGTTTGACAACAATGCATAAGTGTTCAAAATTAAAGCATTTAAATAATTAAAAAAAGCACAAATGTTTTCAAAGAAGCATGTCCAATCCTCTAATTGGATCATCTCCATGAATATCATCACTTTCATCACCATCTCCATCTCCATCATCATCATCAAGGTCTTCCTTAGATTGTGCATCATCATTAGGTTCCACGAAAATTAAATTATCTAGATCAAAAGCTTAAAACTTAAAATAATACACAAGCAAATTTTAAATCTGAGAAAGTTTAGAAATTATACCTTTTCTTGGTGTTATTAAAGTTTCATTTTATCTTTTCTTTTTCATTTTCCATCTCCTCACATATGTAAAGTATAATTCTTTTGAATTTCAGTAACAAGATTGATCCAACTCCAACATTGTAGGGTCAGTTGTTGTGTTTTGTAATAGACTAATTGATGGAAGCTTGCTTGTGGGGCTTCTATGGAGACTGGATCTTTGAGCTTCAATGGGGTCCTTTAATGGTGATTTTCCACCATGGAGATGTAGCGGAAGACAAAGGAAAAGAGGTGAGAGGAGGCGCCATCCATTAAGGAATAAGTCATGGAAGAAGGAGCTTGGAGAGGATGCTTCAATGGAGGAAAAGAAAGAGGGAGAGAAAGAGAGAGGGGGGAGCACGGAATTGAAGGAAGAAAAAGGGAGAGAAGTTGAACTTTGAGTTGTGTCTCACAAGACTCTCATTCATCAAAGTTACAACAAGTGTTACACATGTTTCTATTTATAGACTAGGTAGCTTCCTTGAGAAGCTTTCTTGAGAAAACTTCCTTGAGAAGCTTCTTTGAGAAAACTTCCTTGAGAAGCTAGAGCTTAGCTACACACACCCCTTTCATAACTAAGCTCACCTCCTTGAGAAGCTTCCTTAAGAAGATTCCTAAAGAAGTTAGAGCTTAGCTACACATACCTCTCTAATAGCTAAGCTCACTTCCTTGAGATGAGAAGCTAGAGCTTAGCTACACACCCCCTATAATAGCTAAGCTCACCCCCATGACAAAAAACATGAAAATACAAAAAAAAAGTCCTTACTACAAAGACTACTCAAAATGCCCCGAAATACAAGGCTAAAACCCTATACTACTAGAATGGCCAAAATACAAGGCTCAGAGGAAGGAAAAACCTATTCTAATATTTACAAAGATAAGCGGGCTCATACTTAGCCCATGGGCTCGAAATCTACCCTAAGGCTCATGAGAACCCTAGGGCCTTCCCTTGGATTTCTAGCCCAATCGACTTGGAGTCTTCCACCCAATGCCCTTGCGGGGTAGGATTGCATCATTCCCTCCACCTTGGAAAGGATTTGACCTCAAATCCAGAGGTTCTTCATACCTTGGGCTCCTTCCTTCAACACCTGTAAAAAGAACAAAAACATATGTATTAGTGGTGTTTGGTATGTTGAAGTAAGGTAAGGTCTGAAAACCCATTTCCTGGGCATCTTCCCATGAAGGAACATGGTTTCTCACCAACTCAATGAGTGGTGCTACAAGTATAGAAAAATATGGGACAAACCTTTTGTAAAAGTTTGTTAAGTCATGGAAGCCCCAAATTTTTCTTATACTTGGTGGAGTAGGCCACTCAGGAATGACCTTTATTCTCTTAGGGTTCATGGGAACCCCTTGATCACTATTTGAAAAATTAAGAAAAGTAACGCAATAAAACATACCTTTTTTCTATATTTTCATATTGATTATTCCTACCAAAAAGTATGACAAACCTAAGGTGTCCCATATGAGTACCTATGTTTGTATTGAAACTAAAAATAAGAACAAACCTACCTAATGGGTCCCTATGTACACACACCATGAAGATGTTAGGTGTACGAGTGATTTTACAAAAGAGGGTTGCACCACTCAAAACATTCATCATACCACCTATTTTAGGGACTTGGTGCCTAATAATACCTATTTTGGGCACCAACAAAGCACAAGGATTTAAGCTCTTGCAAACCAAACCCTCATCCAACAACTTCTTTACATGAGGAATAAACTCAAGCCCAAGAGGTGTGGCAATGCTAGCAAGTGCCTTTTTACAAAAGAGAAAATGTGGAGGTTGTCTAAGAGGGAAAGTTTCTTTAATGTTTATCTTTATTGTAAAATGAGTTTCCTTCTTAGCTAACCTCTTGGAGGAGACACTTACCTCCTTACACTTCTCTTTAACCACTAATGGTTGTCCATCTTCTTGGGGGTAGATTTCTTCACTAGATTCTTCCCTTTTTGCTTCTTCACTTTCACTAGAGGAAGGTGAAGTAGTAGCCTCATCTTGGCTACTATAAATGTCTTGGCCCCTCATAATCATGGTTTTTGTTGTGGGGCATTGAGAAGTAATGTGTCCTCTTCCAAGACATTTAAAGCACTTTATAGAGCTAGTTTTCTCTTGCATACTAGCCTTAGGGGCTTGCTTTTCTATTGCCTTCCCCTTATCATCTTTGGGCTTAGAAGATGTCACCCCTAAGATGCCTTGACCTTGGTCTTTCTTTGGATAAGAGTGAGAGCCATAAGGTTTTGAAGTAGACTTCTTTTTAAGTTGTTGCTCTACCCTTATTTCCCAATCTAAGTTAGCCTCTACATTGTCCTTCCCATGGAAGTATGGGAGGTTAATGTTAGCCTCTTGAGGCTTTCTTTCCTTTTCTCTTCTATGGGAGTGAGGTCTAAGATGTGACCTATGCCTTCCTTGTGAATGTATGTATACATGATTTTGATGATGTCAAAAGAAGAATCAAACAAGGCTCATTTTGCTTCAAGAATAATACAAGATTGTTTCAACAAACAAAGCCTTGATTCAAGATTTCTTCAAGATCAAGCCTTGCCGCAAAATGAAAAGATTTCAAGCCATCCAAGGCACATGTAATCGATTAACAAGGCACATGAAAGTGTGTTATCGATTACACATCGTATGTAATCGATTACTAGAGACTCTGAATGTTGGGAATTCAAATTTTAAATGAAGAGTCACAACTGTTCAAGAAAAATAACTGTGTAATCGATTACACTAATTATGTAATCGAATACCAGAGAGGATTTTCAAGGAATATCGCCAACAGTCACATCTTATCATTTGGATTTTGAATGGCCATCAAAGGCCTATATATATGTGTGACTTGGGACGAAATTACTGAGAGAGTTTTGCTTGACAAAAATGTCTTATCCTCTCAAAAGACAATGAGAGAGATTCCAAAAGAACTTCGTTGTCAAATGCTCTCTCAAAAGAAATCCTTGACCAAACACTTGCAAAATCTATAAGGATTCTTACATGATCTTCAATGTAATATTCTTCTCTTGAAGAGAGAATTCTTCTTCCATTCTTCTTACTCAATGAAATTGATTAAGGGACCGAGGGTCTCTTGAGTTGTAAGGATTCCTGAACACAAGGGATGGGTTGTCTCTGTGTGGTTCAGAAGTTGTAAATGGATTTTTACAAAGATAGTGGAAATCTCTAGTGGGTTGCTTGAGTACTGGACATAGGCATGGGTTGTGGCCGAACCAGTATAAAACTTTGTTTGCTTTCTCTCTTCATTTATCTCATTTATGTTATTGCAATCAATTTTGCCTTGCATGTTTAAAGAACATTATTAAATTGATTGTTGTTTCTTCTTCTGCATTCTAAGTGTATCCCTCTTAAGTTATTGAGGCCACAAGGTCTAACAAGTGGTATCAGAGCAGGATTCTTGTATAAAGTTTAAAAACTTCAAGAATAGATATGGCCTCATCCAAATTTCCATTTCCTGAGGGAAATTCTATCAATAGGCTCTTATGTTCAATGGTGAGGGTTATCATTATTAGAAAACCTGAATGCAGATCTTTATAGAAGCCATAGATCTTAAGATATGAGAAGCCATTGAATTTCATTCCTTTATTCCGACAATGGTAGAGAGAAATGCAACTATATAAAAAAAAACTAGAGAAGAAAGAAGATGATGATGAAAGAAGAAAGAAGAAGATTCCTCTTTAGCCCCAAAATGCTAAGTGCGATCAACTTGGGCACATGAGATTCAATTGTCCTGTGTTTAAAAGAAGAATGGAAAAATCTGACAAGATGAATTTCAAAGAGAAGAAAGAAAAGAAAGGATATATCACTTGGGAAGATAATGTTATAAATTATTCAAGTGATTCAGAGAAGAAAATCATAAGTCTGGGTATCATGATGAAAGCCTATGAAAATGGAGAAGAGCAAAGTTGATACATTGATAGCAATTTTTCCAAACACATGGCATGCATCAAAGTTTATTCACATTTCTCCCCAAGAAAAGTGAATATGCGATATATGGAGACAACAAACAAAGGCCACTTGATCAACAACCCTAACAAGTAATATCAAATGATAACAACAGGTCACTTGTCTTTGATTGATTACTTTTGATGCTTGTTTTCTACTTGAGTTTAGACTGTTCTTGATGATTGTGATTGAATTTGATTGACTATGTTTGATGATTGATTGATTGTATTTTTGATTGTGTGTTTGATTGTATTGTCTTTGATGTTTGTTCCTGATTGAGTTTTTGACTGTTTTTAAAGAATCTATTAAACTTTTCAAATTAGTTTCATGTTTTAAGAAAACTATTTCAAATTTAGAAAAGGAAATTTTGAAATTGAAATTTGAAATTTGAAATTAAAAATTGAAATTTAAAAAGTTAAATTTGAAAATTGAAAATTAAAATTTGAAATTCGAAATTAAAATTTGGAAGTTGGAAGTTGGAAGTAGAAGTTATTGGAAGTTGAAAGTTAAAAATGGAAGTTGGAAGTTGGAAGTGGAAGTTGGAAGTTGGAAATGAAAGTTATTGGAAGTTGAAAGTTGAAAATGCAGGTTGGAAGTTGGAAGGGGAAGTTACTAAAAGTTGAAGTTGGAAGTTGGAATTTAAAATTTAAAATTTGAAATTTGAAATTTGAATTTTTTAATAGAAATTATTGTGTATAGTTAGTTGATTGTTAATTTAATTAATTTGATTTGAAATATTTGATGATTGATTGTATTTGATTGTGTTTGATTGATGTGTTAGTGTACTTGTTTTTGCTTGATTAATATTGAATGATTGTTTTAATGCCTTTTGGTATCACTTGATTCTCATACATTGCGAAAAGTGGTAACATCTTTCTCCTCTCTATTCATGATTTGTTTTTTATGTTGACAAAGGGGGAGAGAAAGATAAAAGATAAAATAGTAAGAAAAATTATCTATTGTTTATGAGACAATTTGTTTACATATGAAAAATATGAAATCTTCAATTGTCTCATATAAGCAAACATTGAAAAACCAAGGGGGAGTAAACTATATGCAAATAGATATTTTTTCTTTGTTGTTGCTCCTAACCTACAGGTGGTTGTCATCATCAAAAAGGGGGAGAATGTGAATGTATGTATACATGATTTTGATGATGTCAAAAGAAGAATCAAACAAGGCTCATTTTGCTTCAAGATTAACACAAGATTGTTTCAACAAACAAAGCCTTGATTCAAGATTTCTTCAAGATCAAGCCTTGCCTCAAAATGAAAAGATTTCAAGTCATCCAAGGCACATGTAATCGATTACCAATACATGTAATCGATTACCAAGGCATATGAACGTGTGTAATCGATTACACATCATATGTAATCGATTACCAGAGACTCTGAATGTTGGGAATTCAAATTTTAAATGAAGAGTCACAACTGTTCAAGAAAAATAACCGTGTAATCGATTACACTAATTATGTAATCGATTACTAGAGAGGATTTTCAAGGAATATCGCCAACAGTCGCATCTTATCATTTGGATTTTGAATGGCCATCAAAGGCCTATATATATGTGTGACTTAGGACGAAATTACTGAGAGAGTTTTGCTTGACAAAAATGTCTTATCCTCTCAAAAGACAATGAGAGAGATTCCAAAGGAACTTCGTTGTCAAATGCTCTCTCAAAAGAAATCCTTGACCAAACACTTGCAAAATCTATAAGGATTCTTACATGATCTTCATTGTAATATTCTTCTCTTGAAGAGAGAATTCTTCTTCCATTCTTCTTACTCAATGAAATTGATTAAGGGACCGAGGGTCTCTTGAGTTGTAAGGATTCCTGAACACAAGGGATGGGTTGTCCCTGTGTGGTTCAGAAGTTGTAAATGGATTTTTACAAAGATAGTGGAAATCTCAAGTGGGTTGCTTGAGTACTGGACATAGGCATGGGTTGTGGCCGAACCAGTATAAAATTGTGTTTGCATTCTCTCTTCCCTTATCTCATTTATGTTATTGCAATCAATTTTGCCTTGCATGTTTAAAGAACATTATTAAATTGATTGTTGTTGCTTCTTCTGCATTCTAAGCCTATCCCTCTTAAGTTATTGAGGCCACAAGGTCTAACATTCCTTCGTAATAGTCACGAAGTTCTTCACTTAGGCTCTTGCAAGAGTTATGACTACTATAGGAGGCATGTTTTTCTCTTTTCATTTCTTTCATTATTTTTCTTCTTTCTTCCTCTCTTATTTTCTTTCTTTCATCTTGACTTATTTCTTCCACTCTTTTTTTTCCTTTTTCTTTTCTCTCTTGTTTTTCTTTCCATAACTTGAGGGAACTCAACTCATCTAAGATTCTAGATAAAGGGTCTTTATGACTAGTACCCTCACCATTAACACTAGATGAATGATGACTCATGTTGGTTCCTAAGTTGTGGTTCTTTCTTGTTGGAGGTTTGAAAACAAAAGGTGAAAGAAACTATGGTTGAAACTAGCCAAAATAAACACTAAAAGAGGTGTGAAAGATAAGGTAAAAAACTAATTGGTAAAAGGAAAGCTATCTAGGCGGTTTGACAATGGAAGGTAAAGGAAATAAGTTATGAAAGTAAGCAAGAAATGTAAACTAGGCGAATCCTAAGAGTGTTTGAATGACCACATTCAAGGTTCCCAACAAAACACTCACTATCCTAAGGAAAAATTGCCTAAAATTATTACACATAAATGGAAGTTTGGTAACCTATTGGAGGCTCCCAACACACTTCCAATGAAAGGCCTTTTCGTTACAAAACTTGAAAGCAATGAAGGTAAGTAAATTGAAAATTACAAAATTACAAAACGGTCCTCAATTTTGGTGGTTGTTCTCTCTTTGGTGATTCACTCAATTTGGAGTTCTTCTTAGTCCAATAGCTCTTATGGTGGTTGGCCCCTTTCTTCTTGACTCAAATTCTTCAAGGGATGGCACCAATCATCCTTCCAATTCCCTATATGGCAACCCACAAACAAGGAAACAAAGAGACAAGCAATAACCAAAGACCAAAAAAATGAAATGAAAGCTAAACCAATGGATTTTTAACAAGACAATTTTTCAAGGATTATTAAACAATTAAAGCAATGAAAAGGACATAGAAGCAAGCTAGGACTCAAAGAGAAACTTAGAATGGCTCTAGAGTAGAGTAAAAAAAACTATAAAAAAAAGAGACTCAACAAACCTCTAGCTTTGGCATTTGTTTTCACAGTAATTTTAAATTGAAATTTAGGAACTAAGATTGGTATAAGATAGGAACCAATTATAGAATAAATTTTGAGCCAAAACAACAAGCACACTTCCCTTTCACTTTTTTTTTCTGGATACTGATTTTTCTGCCAACTTGTGTGATTTTTCTTATTTTTTCCTTTTATCCAAACCACCTGGTTCTTTTTTTATAACTTTTTTTCAGATGTCTAGAAAATTCAGTAAAACTTTCAGCTCAAAATTCAAAGTAACCAATTCTCAGTAATTTTTACAAGTTTGTATGTCCAAGCTGCCAGCACCAGCGATTTTTTTTTTAAGCATGGTATATTGATTGCCTTGGGCTTACTTTCAACCTTCCTATGTATGTTGAACTCACTAGGATTGTTTACCACAGTTTTAGGAGTTCAATATTCACTTAGGATAAACATTTCAGCCAGCAATTCAATCACCAAAACTCAAATTCACAATAGACACAATCAAAAGGAAACCTAAAAGTTCAAGAAAAGGTTCACAATCAAAGACTCTCTAAGAATTTTGCATGAACATGTTAAGGACTAATTAACATGAAAGATTTGACTCAAATCAAATAATTGGCTACGAGAATTTCATACACTCATGAACAAATGAGTTAGACAAAGAAACAAGAAAAATAAAATTCAGCACAACATAAGAAATCTTATGTGACAAGTTTCATGACTAGACATGACTTCTATGACAAAACTACAACAGGTGAACAAGTCACTCTAGATTTTTGAGGTTTTCTTCTACTTTAATATTTTTGTAAGAATTTTATGTTTTAGGTTTCAGCCACAAAAAAATAGCAAGACAAAACTCAAAGGAACCTAAACTCAACACAACTCATGGTTCAAGAACATGAACAAGAAATTTGAACCATAGAAAATTAAATCTAGCTTCTATAGCTATTTTAATTGGTGGAAATTCTAAAGAATCATGTTAACAACATTTAGCACTAGACATGTGAGGAGATACATGGAGAAAAATGAAGAAACAACAATGGAAGAGAAGGTAAAGCAAAAAAATTAATGGAGGTTTAAGGAGCACCTACTTGAAGCTCTTGTGCTCTGATTACCACTTGATGGAAGCTTGCTTGTGGGGCTTCTATGGAGGCTGGATCTTTGAGCTTCAATGGGGTCCTTTAATGGTGATTTTCCACCATGGAGATGCAGCGGAAGACAAAGGAAAAGAGGTGAGAGGAGGCGCCATCCATTAAGGAATAAGTCATGGAAGAAGGAGCTTGGAGAGGATGCTTCAATGGAGGAAAAGAAAGAGGGAGAGAAAGAGAGAGGGGGGGCACGGAATTGAAGGAAGAAAAAGGGAGAGAAGTTGAACTTTGAGTTGTGTCTCACAAGACTCTCATTCATCAAAGTTACAACAAGTGTTACACATGTTTCTATTTATAGACTAGGTAGCTTCCTTGACAAGCTTTCTTGAGAAAACTTCGTTGAGAAGCTTCTTTGAGAAAACTTCCTTGAGAAGCTAGAGCTTAGCTACACACACCCCTCTCATAACTAAGCTCACCTCCTTGAGAAGCTTCCTTAAGAAGAGTCCTAAAGAAGTTAGAGCTTAGCTACACATACCTCTCTAATAGCTAAGCTCACCTGCTTGAGATGAGAAGCTAGAGCTTAGCTACACACCCCCTACAATAGCTAAGCTCACCCCCATGACAAAAAACATGAAAATACAAAAAAAAAGTCCTTACTACAAAGACTACTCAAAATGCCCCGAAATACAAGGCTAAAACCCTATACTACTAGAATGGCCAAAATACAAGGCCCAGAGGAAGGAAAAGCCTATTCTAATATTTACAAAGATAAGCGGGCTCATACTTAGGCCATGGGCTCGAAATCTACCCTAAGGCTCATGAGAACCCTAGGGCCTTCCCTTGGATCTCTAGCCCAATCAACTTGGAGTCTTCTACCCAATGCCCTTGCGGGGTAGGATTGCATCACTAATATGAAGTATGAACTATGAGCTTATTGTCATTTGTTTGCAAATTGGTGCATTTTGAGTATATTTACTTATTATCCATATTTTTTTTACGAAGTAGACTCTTACGAGTCTACAAGTTGACTCTACGAGTTGACTCGTAGAAACTCTCACGAGTCTGCGTAGACTCTTGATATTGATAACCTTGCTCCTTATTCTCTTAACAGCTTAGTAAAAGCCTTAGAAGAGTAATTTTTAATTAGTAAAGGTTTAGGAATAATTAATTCAACCCCCCTTCTTAATTATTCTCAGCCCACTTGATCCAACAAGTGTTATCAGAGCAGGTTTCTTGTAGAAAGTCTAACAACTTCAAGATTCATGGCCTCTTTAAACTCCTTGTTTTTCAAAAGTATTTTCAGGAACAGGTTATTCCAAGATCATGATGAAGACCAAGCCAACTTCTGTCTCATGACAAAATCTCATGAAAACAACAAAGAAGAATTTGTAAGGAATAAGTGGTACATCGACAGTGGATGTTTCAAGCATATGACAGGAGATGTATCCAAATTTACAACCATTTCCCCCAAGAAAAATGGACATGTTACATACGATGACAACAATATTAGTAAAATCTCCAAAGAGGTAACATCTAAGCCATCTCTATGAATTAAGGTATGATTAGTATTTTCAGTTAAGTTATTTTTGTGGATAATAGAAAATAATTGTTGAAATTGTTTGATTATGTTAAAATTTATCATGATTAATTAACTATATTTAGTTTAAAAGAATCTCAATATACATGATTTTTTTTGTCTTTGGTAATTGTGTCAAACTTTTTAGAAGTTTGAAAATTAAAATTTGGGAGTTATTGGAAGTTTAAAAATGGAAGTTGAAAATGGAAGTTACTAGAAATTGAAAGTTGAAAGTTGGAAGTGGAAGTTATTGGAAGTTGGAAGTTGAAATTTGAAATCTAAAATTTAATATTTGAAATTTGAAATTTGAAATTTAAATTTAAATTTAAAATTTTTTGAAATTTGAATTTTTTTTAAAAGTATTGTGCATAGTTAGTTGATTATTAATTAAATTTAATTAATTTGAAATGTTTGATGATTGATTGTGCTTAAAAGTTATGTTGATTATTTTGATAATATATATTTTTAAAAATGATTATGCATGATTTTTTATGTGATATGTGATTAGTCATTTATGAATGGTTATGTATGGTTTTATATCTCTTGTATGATTCTTGCATAATTTTTAATATGACATGTGAATTACTTGCTTAAGGTTCATTCATAAAGTTTTTTTTTTCAAAATCCATTATGTTATATTTATTTTTTTTAAGAATTTTCATATATAAAGTATTTTTTTTTGAAAAATGTGTTGTCAAGCATGATGATAAAAGATATTGAGCATGTAGGTTTCAGAGAAAATAATGATTACATGATTCATTGAGTTTTTTGAACTTTCTAGGTTTTTAAATTATCTTTAACAAATCTGAATGTTTGATAATGTCTGTGATCTATATCCTTCAATCCTTGTATAATTCTTGTTTGATATGTTTGAATTACTTGATTGATTGATCAAAAAAATTTTATGCTTTTCAAAATTATTATATTGTATTCCTAATAAAATTATTTTTATATGATAGAACCTTCTATGTTAACAAAACCTCATCTTGGTAAGTGTTGGTAGTCAATTAGCACTTAGTCTTAGGAAAAAGGTGACTGTATTTTTAAAACTTGTAGATACTAAAAACCAACTTGCAGACATCTTCACAAAACCACTAACCAAAGATTCTTTCTACACCATTAGAAGAAAATTAGGACTTCTAGATGCAAGTGACTTAGACAAATGATTTATGTTTTGATGACTCATGATTTATTTATTATATAATGTGAGGATAATTTATCATCTTGTTTGATTTCAATAAGCTTCTGTCTTTTCTTGTTTAATTATTATATTTTTTTTAAGCCTTGTATTTTGCTATGTTTTTATGACATTTGAACACTTAGTATTTCTTTTATTATTTGATTAGTATGATTGAACATGATGATTATATTTACTTGCTCTTGGTTGTTTATGATTATGTGTTTTAAACTTAATTACTTTAATGATATATGACTAGTGGTATGTACTTACATTTGGTATTGTGTTTTATGTATATTTTTTTTTAATTATTCATATATGTTTATTTGAATATTGTGGATGATTTTCTAGTTTGTTTGATGTTATGAATGAAGTATTGTCTATCTAAGTTTCATGAATGGTTAAGTTATCTTGTTTGATTGTTTTCTATTCTTTTGTATGTAGTTTTTATATATTTGATCTATTCATGTTTCTTGCTTCATGATTGGTTTATATTCTCCAATGTATGCCTTGTGAATGATTATATGTTTGTCTTATACTTGTTACACACTTTGGCTTTTTGTTGATGCCAAAGGAGGAGAGAAATAGGGATTAAATCAAGAACTCACATGAGTAATCAACTTAATTTTAAGAGAAGCATAAATTCAAAAACAAAGAGGGAGAATTTATGTGAGTGATCGATTAGGAAAAAGTGTGTGTGTGTGTGTGTTTCTTGATTTCATACGTTGTCATCATCAAAAAGGGGGAGATTGTAGAAGCAAAGCTTCATGGTGAATCAAGAGTGATTCAAAGATGTTTTAATGATAACAAAGATGATAACAAAAGATGATGACAAAGGTGATGAAAAAAAGCTCAAAGGTCAATCAAAGAATGAGTTCAAGATATTCAAGATAGAATCAAGAACACTTCAAGATTCAAGAGGAAAGCTGATTTCAAGAATCAAGAATCAAGATTCAAGAGATCAAGATTTCAAGAATCAAGATTCAAGAGATCAAGATTCAAGACTCAAGATTCAAGAATCAAGAGAAGGCTTAATCAAGATAAGTATGAAAAGGTTTTCTCAAAAATTGAGTAGCACATGGATTTTTCTCAAAACATGTTTACCAAAGAGTTTTTACTCTCTGGTAATCGATTACCAGATTATTGTAATCGATTACCAGTAGCAAAATGGATTTGAAAAAGTTTTCAAACTGAATTTACAACGTTCCAATTAATTTCAAAAAGTTGTAATCGATTACAATGTTTTGGTAATCGATTACCAGTGCCTTTGAACATTGAAATTCAAATTCAAATGTGAAGAGTCACATCCTTTCACATAAAAGCCTTGTGTAATAAATTACACTGATTTGGTAATCGATTACCAATGATTGTTTCTGAATAAATCAAAAGATGTAACTCTTCAAAAGGTTTTTGACTTTTCAAATTGTTTTTAAGTTTTTCTAAAAGTTATAACTCTTCTAAATGGTCCTCTTGGCCAGACATGAAGAGTCTATAAAAGCAAAGCTTTGATTTGCTTTTCAATACACTTTTCCAATCAATCTTATACAATCCTTTACAAGCCTTGAATGTCTTTGAACTTCTTCTTCTTCTTTGTGCCCAAAGCTTTCCAAAGTTTTATGGTTTTCTAAACCTTGAAAACTTGTGCTATTTATTCTTTTCATATCTTCTCCCTTTGCCAAAAAGAATTCGCCAAGGACTAACCGCCTGAATTCTTTTTGTGTCTCTCTTCTCCCTTTTCCAAAAGAACAAAGAACTAACCGCCTAAATTATTTTGTGTCTCCCTTCTCCCTTGTCAAAGAATTCAGAACGACACAGTCTGAGAATTCTTTTGATTCTTCCCTTTCCCTTATAAAAAAGTATTCAAAGGACTAACTGCCTGAGAATTCTTTTGTATCCCCATTCACAAAGTATCAAAGGTTTAACAGTCTGAGATCTTTGTCTTAACACATTGGAGGGTACATCCTTTGCGGTACAAGTAAAGGGTACATCTACTTGGGTTTGACTGAGAACAGGAGAGGGTACATCTCTTGTGGATCAGTTCTAGTGGAGGGTACATCCACTAGGTTCAAAGAGAACAAGGGAGGGTACATCCCTTGTGGATCTTTCCTTGTAAAAGGATTTTTACAAGGTTGAAAGAAATCTCAAGGACCGCAGGTCGCTTGGGGACTGGATGTAGGCACGGGTTGTTGCCGAACCAGTATAAAAACTCTTGTGTGTCTGTCTACTTCTTCCCTACTCTTTTAATTTCCGTTGTGCATTTAATTTTCGCTTTTACTTTCTGTTAAGTTTCTCTTCTACTCCTTATTCTCTTAAAAACTTAGTAAAAGCCTTAGAAGAGTAATTTATTAATTAGTAAAGGTTTAGGAATAATTAATTCAACCCCCCCTTCTTAATTATTCTGAGGCCACTTGATCCAACAGCATCAGGGCCAGCTCCTGATCATGTAGGGTTTGCATGATGTGGTTCACCGATAGCGAGTTATGAGCATTGAAGAATTGCTTCAGAAGGTGGCCTGGCTAGGAGTCCAGCCTTCTCCTTTGGGAGGGGGTGAGGCCTCCGTAGCCCAGGAGCCTTAGCCTGCACAGAAGGATGCTTCTGGTGACATCTCAGAGCCCTCTCCACCTGAGCCCTTCATTTTTCAGACTGATCCAATTATTGTACAGGAGGATGTTGCAGTACCAGAGCCATCTCGTCAGCCTGATCCTGAGCCATCTGCACAAGTGTTGGACTTGCCTATTTCTCAGGATCCACCATCTGAACCAGCATTGGACCTGAATGACGTTGCACAAGATGATTGACAAGTTCAGGATCTTTATTTTCTTGCACTTTGAATAGTTTATATTATTTTGTCTTTAGTACATTTTATGTTTATGTTTCAGTTTTTAAATTTTGGTTCAGTTTTTAAATTTCAGTTCATACTTATATTTTGTTTGGTAGCTTGTATAAAAGCTTGATTAAACAATGCACTTATATTATTCAGTGGTTGATGTTTGATTTTGGAAATCAGTGTTTGTTGATTGATTTGAATGGATCGATTATATGATGTGACTGAATTGGAATGCGTAAATCATATGCTTTGAATGAGCATGCAATCATTAGAAGAGAAAGAACATGGAATTAGGATCATGATTGAAAATGTTAGTTGGTTTGTTAGGTTGATTATGAAGGAACATGTTAACCACAACCCGGTGAGAGTGTGATCTTTAATTGTTAGAGAATGACTAGCAGTAAGTAATGGTTTTTGCATGAATCTATGAATATGGAATGAATGCATGAGTTTGAAGATGATGAAGGCCATGTTGTAATTGAAAGTAGCCACTTAGCCAAAATGTTTACATTGTGTATGAATGATTTATCCCTTGCACCCAGTTTGAGCTAAAAGTATGATTGTTTGATTGAACCTTGAGCATGTACAGTTTATCTCCTTCTACCTTGTCTTAGGTTGTAGGAGAGCATCATTCATGAAAGGAAAATTTTGGTTCAAAGCAATTTGCCCCAAATTTGGGGGAGTTTATTGGGTGAAAGCTTCAAACGGTAAGAAATAATAACACACACAGGAGTTAATAAGCACAACAATGTGTTAAAAAAGCTGTAAGTAGTAAATAAAAATAAAAATTTATGTTGTTATTCAAGAAAAAGAAAAGCTAAGTGCGGAAAGGCAAGTAATAGAGCTGGAAAAAAAAAAGAGGTTAATCTATGGATGAATGCTCTCCTAGAACTTAAGTTTTGCATCCTAGAAAAATCATGGTTTGTTTGCAGCCCAACCTCATTACAAGCTAGTACAAGTCCTTCGAATTCAAGTTTGTGTGTTCTTGACTCTATGGTATGAGATGAAGTGCAAAGATTGAGACTTATGTTGGTTGTTGACTGATGGATAGCCTAAACACTTGTGCTTAAGTGAAACCGTAGCTGTAAGGATTTGGTTAATGAACCTTCCTTGATATCTGTAATTCTTACTAGCTTAGTTCAGTTGTGTTCCTTAATAATCATGTTCACATCTTTGAAAAACTGCATGTCTTGGGAGAAGTTGTTGATGGAAACATTGAATGCCATTCATGTCATGTGATTGAATTCTTTGGAATAAACACATTTGTGAAGAACCATTGTGAATTTTTGTCACTTGAGGACAAGTGAACTGTTCTTTCTTTGCATGAGGACAAGCAACACTATAAATTTGGGGGAGCTTGTTAGTCGTTGTTTACGACTAACTTTTGTATAGAAAAGTTTTCCAAAATGTATATAAATCTCCCAATTTATGGTTCTTTTTGGTAGGATTGTAAATAAAATTGCTTTGTTTTGATCTCTGCTCAGTAGAAGCCTCTTTACATGGAATTAATGTTAAATTTTCTTTAATTTTAGGCAAAAATGAGTTATTTTGAAGAAGTGCCAAAGGAGTCATCACGCTAAGCGAGCTCAATGCGCTTAGCATGCATCAATGGCTAAGCTCAGCACCAGCACGCTTAGCGAGTAAATGGGAATCTAGAAAGGCATCTGCTACGCAAGCACGCGCTTAGCGCGTTATCAGCTAGCTAAGCGAGTCATCAGTCACTTTCCAGGCTTAGCGCGAGATTGGCGCTAAGCTCAAATTCACATACTCACTCTTAGCGCGACGTCGAGATCAGGAAGCCCTTTTTAAGCTTGATTTGCACAGAATTAAAGAAAGAGCCAAAAAGAGAACTTTTCACTACTGAGAGGCCTGAAGAGTGTAAATTTCAGAGAGCATAGAGCAAAGCAAGGGGCCAAGTTTTCATCTTTTCAGGAGATTAGTGAGTTTTTGAGAGATTGTGAGATTCCTAGAGGTGGAGGAGACATCCCCACTCCTTTGTAAGCAAGCAATTTCTCTTGATTCCTCTTCTTTG
Organism: Glycine max; assembly: GCF_000004515.6. Lineage (NCBI taxonomy): Eukaryota > Viridiplantae > Streptophyta > Magnoliopsida > Fabales > Fabaceae > Glycine > Glycine max. The sequence goes on from NC_016088.4 coordinate 21,246,289, forward strand.
GTGTAAAAGGAGCTTCCTTGCCATGAAAGGCTAAAACCCTTAGTTGGCTAAAACCCATTTGTGTGTGCTATTAGGGACTTTAGCATTGGTAAATGCATTGTTTCCTTAGAACTTAATAGAGCAGGGACTGAATAACTGCATTGCTAGGGATAGTGTACAGGGTTTTAGTTTTGTTTATAATGTTGTGAGTATAATGTTGTTTAAATTAGGCTAAGTTCAACAAGAGGGATCTGTGAACGAAGTTTGATTTAAATTAGTCCAAACTCTAGAAGAATCGGTGTTTGGTATTTTTGTCCTCAGCATAGAACACAGGAACATCTTTAATTAGAAAAACATCTTTAATTGCATCAACTTACTCAGTAGGAGGACCCAACGCCTTTAGATATCTGTTTTCACACTTACTTGTTCTCGTTTATTGCTTTTACTTAAGATAGAACATACTTTTGCTTTAATTCACAATCATTAATTTTTGTTTGCAAATGCCTGCTTACTTAAGAAAACTTTGCTAAATGAACAAGTTCCCTGTGTTTGATACTTGGTTCATTCCATTTTAATTATTTTACTTGGTGACCTGGTGCACTTGCCGGTAAGACCACTCCCATATAAAAATGAGAAAGATGAACTAATCTCCACAAGGACTGTCACCGGGTGGAGGATGTGCATAGATTACAGGAAATTGAATGATGCCACTCGGAAGGACCATTATCCACTTCCCTTCATGGACCAGATGCTTGAAAGACTTGTAGGGAAATCATATTACTATTTTCTGGATGGATACTCTGGCTATAATCAGATCGCAATGGATCCCAAAGATCAGGAGAAGACAGCTTTCACTTGCCCATTTGGTGTGTTCACTTATAGGCGTATGCCTTTTGGTCTTTGTAATCCTCCGGCTACGTTTCAGAGGTGCATGATGGCAATTTTTTCTGATATGGTGGAGAAATGTATTGAAGTTTTCGTGGATGATTTCTCTATTTTTGGCTCATCTTTTGATTGTTGTCTATCAAATTTAGAAAGAGTATTATAGAGATGTGAAGAGTCTAATCTGGTGCTTAATTGGGAAAAATGTCACTTTATGGTCCAAGAAGGCATAGTGTTGGGACATAAAATTCCAGTGAGGGGGATTGAGGTGGACAAGGCTAAGATTGATGTTATTGAGAAACTTCCTCCTCCAATAAATGTCAAGGGAGTGAGAAGCTTTTTAGGACACGCTGGGTTCTATAGATGATTCATCAAAGATTTTTCAAAATTTGCCAAACCACTCAGCAATTTGTTGAACAAGGACGTTGCATTTGTGTTTAATGAAGAATGTGTGGAAGCACTTAATGATCTCAAGATCAGACTAGTATATGCTCCAGTGCTTATAGCACCAAATTGGGGGCAAGAGTTTGAATTAATGTGTGATGCGAGTGACTATGCCTTAGGTGCTGTGCTTGGTCAGAGAAAAGGAAAAATCTTTCATGTTATCTATTATGCTAGCAAAGTTTTGAATGATGCATAGGTTAACTATGCTACCACTATAAAAGAAATGCTGACAATTGTCTATGCACTTGAAAAGTTTAGATCTTACTTGGTGGGATCAAAAGTCATCATCTACACTGACCATGCAGCAATTAAATATTTGCTCAACAAGGCTTATTCTAAACCTCGATTGATAAGATGGGTTTTGCTGCTTCAAGAATTTGATTTGGTAATTTGGGATAAGAAGGGATCTGAAAATGTTGTAGCAGACCATTTGTCAAGATTGGTTAATAAGGAAGTCACTTTAAAAGAAGTAGAGATTAGAGATGAGTTTCCTGATGAATCCTTGTTCATGGTTAATGAAAGACCTTGGTTTGCTGATATGGCCAACTTCAAAGCAGCAAGAATTGTCCCTAAGGACTTAACTTGGCAGCAAAGGAAGAAATTCCTACATGATGCTTGATTTTACATTTGGGATGACACTCACTTGTTCAAGATAGGAGCTGATAACCTTCTTCGAAGATGTGTGACAAAAGAGGAGGCCAAGAACATATTATAGCATTGTCATAACTCACCCTGTGGTGGCCATTATGGTGGAGATAAGACAGCAGCTAAAGTTTTGCAATCTGGGTTCTTTTGGCCTACATTATTCAAAGATGCACATCATCATGTGTTGTATTGTGATCAATGTCAGAGGATGGGGAACATCTCAAAAAGGAATGAATACCTCTATAGAATATTATGGAGGTTGAAGTCTTTGACTACTAGGGGATTGATTTTGTAGGCCATTTCCCTTCATCCTTTGGAAATGAATATATTCTAGTAGCTGCAGACTATGTGTCTAAATGGGTTGAAGCAGTGGCTACCCCACATAATGATGCCAAGACTATAGTGAAGTTTCTAAAGAAAAACATCTTTTCACGATTTGGGGTACCCAGAATTTTAATAAGTGATGGAGGCACACATTTCTGCAATAATCAGTTACAGAAGGTGTTGAAGCAATATAATGTAACACACAAGGTAGCATCACCCTATCACCCTTAGACCAATGGCTAAGCGGAAGTGTCAAATAGGGAATTGAAGAAGATTTTAGAAAAGACTATGGCCTCTACTAGGAAGGATTGGTCACTCAAACTGGATGATGCTTTATGGGCATATAGAACTGCATTTAAGACTCCGATAGGCTTATCGCCATTTCAAATGGTTTATGGCAAGTCTTGTCACTTACCTGTGGAGATGGAACATAAAGCTTATTGGGCCTTAAAATTTCTGAACTTTGATGAAGCCGCATCTAAAGAACAATGAGATTGACTGCATATGAATCTTCAAGGCTGTATAAAAAGAAGGTTAAAACTTACCATGATAAAAAGCTGCTAAAGAAGAATTTTCAACCAGGACAACAGGTGTTACTATTCAATTCAAGGTTGAAATTGTTACTTGGGACGCTCAAATCTAAATGGGTAGTGAATGGACAAAGGTTAAAGCTGTACCATGGTGGAACTATTAAAAGATTAACCACTATTCTATCCTTCCAAGAATAACAAAGAACTATGCATCAAGCTAATGACGTTAAACGAGCGCTTACTGGGAGGCAACCCGACACTTTTTAATTTTGTTTTTCTTGCATTCTAGTTCAGTTGGATTGCTTGTGATTGTGTGTTTTCAGCATGTTTAGTATTGAAAAAGGGGGTTTATAATTTTTGTGAAGAGATGGACAGAAAAATAACTCAGAAAATTTTCTATTGTCCACGCGCTAAGCGCAATTTCCTTCACGCACTAAGCGAGTTGTTGTTCGTGCTAAGCGCCTTGACCCCTGATCATTGGCTGGATGGTCCAGCTAAGCGAGTGCTTAGTGCTAAGCCCAAAGACCTCTCTGCATTTTAATTCTTTGGAATTGGGCTTAGCGCGAATGCTCGTTGTCGCAACCTACCCTTCGGCGGGAGGGCGACGCGTGACTCGCGGGATGCGTGTTCCACGAAAGGAATACGCGCGGAGTCGCCACCAACGTTTATTTGAGGAAAACGTCGGAAAAACCGGAAAAGACGCGATCTACGAACTTTTTAGTGAAAAGGTTCGGGAGTTGTATTTACGCACGGGGAAGGTATTAGCACCCCACACGTCCGTCCCAAGGGACGGCAGCCTTTAATCGAATGTGCAAACATGACTTTGATTTTTTATGTTCCTTTTTACATTTCTATGTCCTTTATACCCTTTTTATATTTTTCTCTTTTTGTGGTCGACAAGGGTGTTTCCCTTTGCTCCTACGTATTCCTCAATTTGCGATGAGGAAATCAGACCTACGTAGTTCTTTCGGAACAAAGTGTTTGGTTAAGTTGTTTTTATCTTTTTGCAAGATATATTTTGATTGAACAAAAGGTCATTTAAGGTGTTGGACCATTAAACGGTCTTTTGATTTTGAAAGGAGAGAAACGTTAAGGCGTTGGACCATTAACGATCTCTTGTTTTTGAAAGGAGAGAAACGTTAAGGCATTTGGACCATTAACGATCTCTTGGGGTGGTCGACAAAAGCGGGGCTTTTGCTCCTACGTATCCTCAATTGCGATGAGGAAATCAGACCTACGTAGTTCTTGCAAAAGCGGTAAAGTCACATGTTGATTTTATGCTTTTGAACGGTCCATGTTAACCGATAAAAGCAAAGAGGACCGTTTAAGGCGTTGGACCTTAAAACGGTTTTTAGTGATTTTTCGGAAAAAACTTGATTTGTGAGTTGATTTTAGTCTTAGTTTCACTTTGGTTATTAATCAATTCATTCAAGGAAACTTCCAAAGAAAAACGTCCGATTGATTTTTTTTATTATTTTATTCAAAGATATTTTGATTATTTTATTATTATTTTACTTTTTTTGGTTTAACCGAGGTTATAGCGTGAACGATCAGTTAGATTTCGTTTTAACAGTGATTAAACGAGATTACAACACAAATGATCGGTTGAAATTCATTTTATCATTTATTAGACGAGAAAACGGCTTAAATAAATGGTTAAAGCACGTTAAAAACGGAAGAAAAGAAAACTGAAAGTAAACGAAATTAAAGTGAAAGTACACAAAACAAGAAATGAATTGAAAGTCTCGAATTCGAAAACTTACCCGTTGAAGAACGAAGAACGAACGAAGAACGGATGAAGAACGGTGAAGAACGACGAAGAACGATGAAGAATTTCCACAGAATCGCTTACGGAAGCGTTACGGAAGTACTTCGACTTGATTTTTCTTCACGAAAACGTGTTTTTTGCCCAAAATAGCCGAAATGCATAGCCAAAGGGGTCTTGAACATTTTGAAACAGCTCCCCCCTCCCCTATTTATAGAAAAAAAAGGAGGTGCTTGCCGCCCAAAGACTTAATGAAGAAGATTTCTAAGCGCACCCGAATTACTAAGTTCACCCCCCTTTTCGTATTTTACGGAAAAATTACGGAAGCCTTACGGAACTGTTTTCGAATTTGATTTTCATCTTTTTTCTTTTCCCTTTTACCAATGTTAAGTGGAATATGCTTACCCAAGGTCTTCGGAAATTTTACGGAAGTATTACGGAAGCCGCGGAAGCCCCGAAAACCATTTTTCAAAAACGTGGAGGAGCTTGCCGCCCAGTTGCTTCCTCCTTAAGCAACCCAACTTCCAAAATGTTCTAGAAGGGCCTAGATTTGAATTGCTATTTACACCCCTATCTTGATAAGTTCACCCCCTTACCTTTTTTTGGTGATTCTTTTTTCGTAAAGTTACGGAAACTTACGAATCTCGTAACGATACTTGTTTTCTTTCCGTAATGTTACGGAACCTTGCGGATTACATAATCATCCCCCTTTTGACTTACGGAATGTTACGGAACCTCACTTAATTATGCAACGATGCTTCCATTTGATTTCCGGTGTGGCACGGAAACTTACGGATTGTGCATCAATATATTTTTGGTTTTTCGGCATGTCCTGGAATTTCATAAATTGCCTAATGATGGGTGCCAAGCACCTCACGAGGACCAAAGAATGGTCGCATGTCATCAAGCAAAGGTCCCCGGACGAAATTAGGGTATGACAGTTGCCCCTCTTTACTTGTCTTTTATTGGAGATAAAAGGAAAGTAAAGATAAGACACTAATTTCGTTCCTCTCGATTTGACGAGAGTCGCAGGTGACCATAAAATCTCCACATGCAAATGACTTGTTGTTCCCAAAATTTCACAAATTGCCTAATGATGGATGCCAAGCACCTCACAAGGACCAAAGAATGGTCGCATGTCATCAAGCAAAGGTCCCCGGACAAAAATCAGTGTATGACACTAATTTCGCTCCTCTCGGTTGACGAGAGTCGCGGGTGACCATGAAATTTCCGCATGTAAATGACTTGTTGTTCCCGGAGGAACAAAAGGTGCAGAAGACTGTGTCAGCCTCTGCATGCTATCAAGCGTTCTGTCTTACAGATAGCAAAAGAATGTTTATACGGATAACCACTCGGGTATTTCCGCGTATCATCGGGCTCGCCGCCTCTGGATGATACAAGGGTGCAGAATGACCAAACTTGGTCTCTGCTTGTCATCGGGCCCGCCGCCTCTGGATGACAAAAGGGTGCGAATAACCGTAAGGTATCTCCGCGTATCATCGGGCCCGCCGCCTCTGGATGATACAAGGGTGCAGAATGACCAAACTTGGTCTCTGCTTGTCATCGAGCCCGCCGCCTCTGGATGACAAAAGGGTGCGAATAACCGTAAGGTATCTCCGCGTATCATCGGGCCCGCCGCCTCTGGATGATACAAGGGTGCAGAATGACCAAACTTGGTCTCTGCTTGTCATCGGGCCCGCCGCCTCTGGATGACAAAAGGGTGCGAATAACCGTAAGGTATCTCCGCGTATCATCGGGCCCGCCGCCTCTGGATGATACAAGGGTGCAGAATGACCAAACTTGGTCTCTGCTTGTCATCGGGCCCGCCGCCTCTGGATGACAAAAGGGTGCGAATAACCGTAAGGTATCTCCGCGTATCATCGGGCCCGCCGCCTCTGGATGATACAAGGGTGCAGAATGACCAAACTGGGTCTCTGCTTGTCATCGGGCCCGCCGCCTCTGGATGACAAAAGGGTGCGAATAACCGTAAGGTATCTCCGCGTATCATCGGGCCCGCCGCCTCTGGATGATACAAGGGTGCAGAATGACCAAATTTGGTCTCTGCTTGTCATCGGGCCCGCGCCTCTGGATGACAAAAGGGTGCGGATAACCATAAGGTATCTCCGCGTATCATCGGGCCCGCCGCCTCTGGATGATACAAGGGTGCAGAATGACCAAACTTGGTCTCGGGGGTGTCATCGGGCCCGCCGCCTCTGGATGACAAAAGGGTGCGGATAACCGTAAGGTATCTCCGCGTATCATCGGGCCCGCCGCCTCTGGATGATACAAGGGTGCAGAATGACCAAATTTGGTCTCTGCTTGTCATCGGGCCCGCCGCCTCTGGATGACAAAAGGGTGCGGATAACCATAAGGTATCTCCGCGTATCAGCGGGCCCGCCGCCTCTGGATGATACAAGGGTGCAGAATGACCAAACTTGGTCTCTGCTTGTCATCGGGCCCGCCGCCTCTGGATGACAAAAGGGTGCGGATAACCGTAAGGTATCTCCGCGTATCATCGGGCCCGCCGCCTCTGGATGATACAAGGGTGCAGAATGACCAAACTTGGTCTCTGCTTGTCATCGAGCCCGCCGCCTCTGGATGACAAAAGGGTGCGAATAACCGTAAGGTATCTCCGCGTATCATCGGGCCCGCCGCCTCTGGATGATACAAGGGTGCAGAATGACCAAACTTGGTCTCTGCTTGTCATCGGGCCCGCCGCCTCTGGATGACAAAAGGGTGCGAATAACCGTAAGGTATCTCCGCGTATCATCGGGCCCGCCGCCTCTGGATGATACAAGGGTGCAGAATGACCAAACTTGGTCTCTGCTTGTCATCGGGCCCGCCGCCTCTGGATGACAAAAGGGTGCGAATAACCGTAAGGTATCTCCGCGTATCATCGGGCCCGCCGCCTCTGGATGATACAAGGGTGCAGAATGACCAAACTTGGTCTCTGCTTGTCATCGGGCCCGCCGCCTCTGGATGACAAAAGGGTGCGAATAACCGTAAGGTATCTCCGCGTATCATCGGGCCCGCCGCCTCTGGATGATACAAGGGTGCAGAATGACCAAACTTGGTCTCTGCTTGTCATCGGGCCCGCCGCCTCTGGATGACAAAAGGGTGCGAATAACCGTAAGGTATCTCCGCGTATCATCGGGCCCGCCGCCTCTGGATGATACAAGGGTGCAGAATGACCAAATTTGGTCTCTGCTTGTCATCGGGCCCGCCGCCTCTGGATGACAAAAGGGTGCGGATAACCATAAGGTATCTCCGCGTATCATCGGGCCCGCCGCCTCTGGATGATACAAGGGTGCAGAATGACCAAACTTGGTCTCTGCTTGTCATCGGGCCCGCCGCCTCTGGATGACAAAAGGGTGCGGATAACCGTAAGGTATCTCCGCGTATCATCGGGCCCGCCGCCTCTGGATGATACAAGGGTGCAGAATGACCAAATTTGGTCTCTGCTTGTCATCGGGCCCGCCGCCTCTGGATGACAAAAGGGTGCGAATAACCGTAAGGTATCTCCGCGTATCATCGGGCCCGCCGCCTCTGGATGATACAAGGGTGCAGAATGACCAAACTTGGTCTCTGCTTGTCATCGAGCCCGCCGCCTCTGGATGACAAAAGGGTGCGAATAACCGTAAGGTATCTCCGCGTATCATCGGGCCCGCCGCCTCTGGATGATACAAGGGTGCAGAATGACCAAACTTGGTCTCTGCTTGTCATCGGGCCCGCCGCCTCTGGATGACAAAAGGGTGCGAATAACCGTAAGGTATCTCCGCGTATCATCGGGCCCGCCGCCTCTGGATGATACAAGGGTGCAGAATGACCAAACTTGGTCTCTGCTTGTCATCGGGCCCGCCGCCTCTGGATGACAAAAGGGTGCGAATAACCGTAAGGTATCTCCGCGTATCATCGGGCCCGCCGCCTCTGGATGATACAAGGGTGCAGAATGACCAAACTTGGTCTCTGCTTGTCATCGGGCCCGCCGCCTCTGGATGACAAAAGGGTGCGAATAACCGTAAGGTATCTCCGCGTATCATCGGGCCCGCCGCCTCTGGATGATACAAGGGTGCAGAATGACCAAACTTGGTCTCTGCTTGTCATCGGGCCCGCCGCCTCTGGATGACAAAAGGGTGCGAATAACCGTAAGGTATCTCCGCGTATCATCGGGCCCGCCGCCTCTGGATGATACAAGGGTGCAGAATGACCAAATTTGGTCTCTGCTTGTCATCGGGCCCGCCGCCTCTGGATGACAAAAGGGTGCGGATAACCGTAAGGTATCTCCGCGTATCATCGGGCCCGCCGCCTCTGGATGATACAAGGGTGCAGAATGACCAAATTTGGTCTCTGCTTGTCATCGGGCCCGCCGCCTCTGGATGACAAAAGGGTGCGGATAACCATAAGGTATCTCCGCGTATCAGCGGGCCCGCCGCCTCTGGATGATACAAGGGTGCAGAATGACCAAACTTGGTCTCTGCTTGTCATCGGGCCCGCCGCCTCTGGATGACAAAAGGGTGCGGATAACCGTAAGGTATCTCCGCGTATCATCGGGCCCGCCGCCTCTGGATGATACAAGGGTGCAGAATGACCAAACTTGGTCTCTGCTTGTCATCGGGCCCGCCGCCTCTGGATGACAAAAGGGTGCGGATAACCGTAAGGTATCTCCGCGTATCATCGGGCCCGCCGCCTCTGGATGATACAAGGGTGCATGTCACGTGACCTCAGGGTCAGTATGACAAAGATTATGGGGCGGCCGACAAAAGCAAGGCTCTTGCTCCTACGTATCCTCCAATGAGGAACTCAGACCTACGTAGTTCTAGATAACTTGTGAGACTTGAAAAGTCTCCATCGGAAAATGCTGACATCTCCGGAAAGGGCGCAGATGACCATATTGGTCTCTGCTCGTGAATCACACTTGGGGTCACTGAATGACGAGGTGCGGATAACCGTAAGGTGTCTCCGCGGGCTACCAGCTCTTGAGTCATGGCAACAAAAGGCGGTGTGGTCGACAAAAGCGAGGCTCTTGCTCCTACGTATCCTCCAATGAGGAACTCAGACCTACGTAGTTTTGGATAACTTGTGAGATTTGAAAAAGTCTCGGTGTTTTCTCCACTAAAATGCAAACATGCTTTAGCAAGGAGACAAATATTTCAACTGATTTAGAGCAGCATATGCTTTTTTGAGTGAAAAACAATGCGTCTACCGGGGAAGGAGAGTCTGCTGATGAAATCTCCCATAACCATAAATGAGATTTTGGATGTTAGCATTTCGTTTCTAAATGATCATTTAGAGGAAACACTGGGTTCGACAAAAATAGAAGAAATCCACTCAAAGTGTATCAATCTCGCACAGGTAAGTGTTTCATCCTAATTCCGAACCATAGATATGTCATGACTTGACTTTGCAAATTATTTCCTATCAAATCAAAAATTACACGCGTGATCATGGATCAATAGGGCTTCCCTTGGGAATGGGTTCTTTTGGTGGTTTCTTCTTTCGGCTTTTGTGTGTTTTTGGCTTTTGATTTTTCTGGCTTTTTTCTTTTTCTGTTTTTGTTTAGTGCGGGGCGAGAAAAAAAAAGTCGCTAGCGCACGGGATTTTGGTTGGTAATCAAAGGGAGAAGACTATTTTAGGTCGTGGTTCCCTTTCCTTCTTTTTTCGTTCATTTGGTGACAATTCTGTATTGTTCAGATATTGTCCGGTCCAAAGACCTCTCTGCATATTCCTTCTGTTTTTCCTTAGATCCCCGATCAGGGGCTTTCTTTCCTCCTTCTTCTTCTTTTTTTTTTTTTTTATTTGTTTATTTCTTTTTCTTGTTTGTTTTTTTTTCTTCTCTTTTTTTTTCATGAGGTATTTTGCTATATACATGCATATCCAAGGTATCTTGCTACCTAAACATACATATATATGTTTTGTAAGGTATTTTTGCTATATACATGCATATCCAAGGTATCTTTCTACCTAAACATACATATATATGTTTTGTAAGGTATTTTTGCTATATACATGCATATCCAAGGTATCTTTCTACCTAAACATACATATATATTTTGTGAAGTATTTTTTGTTTACATACATGCATATCTAAGGTATCTTTCTACCTAAACATACATATATATATTTTGTGAAGTATTTTTTTGTTTACATACACGCACATCTAAGGTATCTCTCTACCTAAACATACATATATATATTTTGTGAAGTATTTTTTTTGTTTACATACATGCATATCTAAGGTATTTTCACTACCTAAACATACATATATATATTTTGTGAGGTATGACTACCTTCCGAGCTTGTGCTTGTTTTATTTAAATCCCCAGGATCATGAGCAACTAGGTGCGTCCTACTATAAAAAGTGATCAAATAACAAGCATAGATTCAAAAGGTACTAGGTTGCCTCCTAGTAGCGCTTCTTTAACGTCTTTAGCTGGACGCCTTATGACTTGTAGGTCACGGACCTAGTACTTTGCTTACCTTTGGCTTTGGACTTGGTCGCCTGCTGGTCGGCCATGTGTCGTAGGCAACGCTCTAACCTTTTTGTGGATGAGCTGAGGTGAACTCTAGAGGTGGTGGGCGGTGTGTCTATTGCCCGCTACCGGCCATCCCAATGCTGCTGTGGTGTTTCGCCCTGCGCCTGCCTGGGGGGCGCAGTACTTCTTGATGAAAGCTCGATTAGTAGGGGGCATGATGCCCTTGCTGGAGGTCGACGGGCACT